>NW_019154164.1:1994768-2009524 GCF_002288905.1 Enhydra lutris kenyoni | reverse complement strand
CTCTAGACTTAAAATCAGCCATTTCTCCAATGAACTCGACTTTCTTTCATTTGAAATTAGTAGTTAGCCACCGAGATCTACACACAGGGTATGCTTTGCTACTGGGTTGTCACTGTGTCTAAGTCTTTTCAATAGACACAACTAGGAAATGTTTGTATTTATACTTACACATGCTCATATCTTTAAAAAAATGAGCTTAGTTCCCTGTTCCCATGCTTTCTTATTTAGCATTTTACTCTCTGGTTTGGTTGTTTGGGTTTTTGTTTGGTTGCATTTGTTTTTGTTTTTCATTTTTTTCCAGTTTTCTTTAAAATCCACCCATGCTGTACAAATATTTTCTATTGTCATTTTTCTTCTGCCTTTTCTTTGATTTTTTTTTAATTTTTAAAAAGATTTTATTAATATATTTGTCCGAGGGTGAGAAAGAGCACAAGCAGACGGGAGCAGTAGGTAGAGGGAGAGAGAAGCAGGATCCCTGCTGAGCAAGGAGCCTGATGCGGGACTCAATCCCAGGACCCTAGGATCATGACCTGAACTGAACACAGAGGCATAACCAACTGAACCAACCAGGCAACCCATTCTTTGATTTTTTTTTAGATTCATAATTTTAATTTTCTTGTAATTTTCTAATAACATATGACATTTATAAATTAGTTTTGTACCTTCATCTTCACTTAGGTTTTAGTCTTATAATATACACTTATGTTTTTAAAAATTCAACATTTGTCATTTTGCTGAAGTTGTTCTCTATCATCACTTGTTATAACAATTCATTGTCTAGTAGATTCCTCAAGCATTACTAATAGGTGCAGAATTCCTTAAGTTCTTTTTAAAAATCTTTCTGTTTATATTTAGGTATAATTAGCAAATAAAAATTGTATATATTTAAGGTGTATAACATCATGGTTTGGTATATGTATTTATTCTAAAATGATTATCAGTCAAGCAAATTAATGTATCTATTGCCTTTCATAATTACTTTTTATGTGGTGAGAAAACTTAAGATCTACTGTATTATTAAAGTTCAAGCATACAATTCAGAATTTTTAAAAACATTTTAGTTATTTATTTGACAGAGAGAGAGAGACAGCAAGAAATAGCAAGAGAGAGCACAAGCATGGGGAGTGGCAGGCAGAGGGAGAGGGAGAAGCAGACTCCACACTGAGAAGGGAGCCAGAGGTGGGGCTCAATCCCAGGCCTCTGGGATAACCTGGACTGAAGACAGATTTTGACCAACTGAACCACCCAGGTACCCCTTAATAACATTGATACTTAAAGGACACCTTGGCTGGATATAAAATCCTTGATTCACACTCTTTGTTAAATAGTTTAAGAGTTTATTTTATTTTTTAAAAGATTTTGTTTATTCATATGAGATAGAGAGAGAAAGAGAGAGACAAAGAGAGTACACAAGAAGGGGGACAGTCAGAGGAAAAGGGAGAAGCAGACTCCCTGCTGAGCCAGCCGGGAACCTGATGTGGGGCTCCATCCCAGGACCCAGAGATCATGACCCAAGTGGAAGGCAGACACCTAACCATCTGAACCTCTCAGGTGCCCCCTAGTTTAATAGTTTAAATAAACTTTATATTTTATGGGTGGTTTACATTTATAGCAAAATTGGTAAAATTGTATGGAGTTCCTATAAATCCCATATCCAGTTTCCTGTTATATTTAGTATATTTAATATTGTTACATTTAAAGATGTAAATCTTTCTGTACCATGGTAGATTTGTCATGATTAATGAGCCAATAGTGTTACATTATTAATAATAGAAACAAATACTTTATATTTCCTTAATTTTTATTTAACGTTCTTTCAGTATTACAGGATCACATCTAGAGTACCATATAACATTTAGTTTTCATGTCTCCTTAGGCCCTTCTTGGTTGTAATAGTGTTTAAACTTTTCTTGTTTTTGATGGCCTTGAAATTTTTTAGGAGTACTGGTCTGGGATTTTATAGAATGCCACTCCATTGGGCTGTGTCTGATGTTTTTCTCATGATTAGATTGGAATTATGGGTTTGAGGGAGGAAAGCCATAAGACCTAAAATGACATTCACAACATATCATATCAAGAGTACATATTACAATATAACTTATAATTCTGATGTCAAGCTCAGCCACCTATCTGAATTAATTTTTGTCATGGTTCTCCACTGAAAAGTTACCCTTTTTTTTTCTTTTTTGGAAAGAAGTCATTATTTGCAGTCCACACTCATAAGTGGAAATTCAAGTCCAACTTTACACCTCCTCACAAAAATCCTGTGATTCATCTATTCAAACCTCCACACAGTAAACCTGTGGCAACCACTAAGTTTTGCTTGTATTCAGAATGTCATATAAATGGAATCATATAGTATATAGCCTTTTAAAGAGTGGCTTTTTTTACTTAGTAATGTGTACTTAAAATTCATGCATGTTTTTGTGTAGCTTCATGGCTCATTTCTTTTTATTGCTGAATAGTAGTCTCTTATATAGGTATAGCACAGTTCATTTATCCATTACTGTATTAAAGTGCAACTTGGTTGCTTACAAGGTTTAGAGATTTTGAATAAGGTTGCTATAAATATTTGTGTGTAGGTGTTTGTATGGACATAAGTTTTCAAATCAGTTGATTTGACTATGATTTGACTATATGATAAGACTATGTTTAGCTTAGTAATAAATTTCTAAATTTATTTAGAAATAAAAAAGTGGCTGTATCATTCCATTTTCCATTCCCAATAGCAAAGAATGAAATTTCCTATGGCTTGTGTTTGTTTGTTTTGAAAGTTTTTCATATGTTAAGCACTTGTTTTAATATATTTAATTCTTTTTGTAGTAAAGACTTGCAGTTTTATTCTGCTTGAAGGGTGTTTTTCAGGTTTGATTTACTCAGCTGAGTGAAATTTCATTCCTGATTTTGCAAATATTTCTCTATGGATATTATTATATTCCTCCTCCTCATTTTTACAGCATTGGGGTGATTTACAAGCTTCCTTGTTTAATGTTGCCCTTTATTGTGAGTCTAGCAAACTGCAGGTTCTGCGGTAATGTTTTATTTCTCTGTTTTATTTTGTTTACATTGATGGTAAACGAGGGGTTTTGAATATTGTGAATATTTGATTTTAAGTTTATCTTGTATTTATCAGGACTTTAAATTTTCATATTTTTCTTGTTTTTTTTCCCACTATCATTTAATTGCCATAAATTCATTTTTCCTTCCTTTTACTCTTTATTCCTCCCCAGAAGCTAGGAGATTGTGAAACCGTCTTTTCAAATTTTATATATCTCTATAAATTGTCTCTGACCCTTTAAATCAAACTTACTTTGAAATTTCCTACCTGTACTCATATTCTGTTTTGCCTAGATACTTTATCACTGTGTTTAGATTTAAGGTTGGTTTAATTTTTAATTTTTTAATTTTTAATTTTTTTAAGATATTTTATTTATTTATTTGACAGGCAGAGATCACAAGCAGGCAGAGAAGCAGGCAGAGAGAGAGAAAAGGAAGCAGGCTCCCCGCCAAGCAGAGAGCCAGATGCGGGGCTTGATCCTAGAACCCTGAGATCATGACCTGAGCTGAAGGCAGAGGCTTTAAACCACTGAGCCACCCAGGCACCCCAGGTTGGTTTAATTTTTTAGGTGCACATTCCAAATCACCCTTGGGAACCTTTGCTAGCCCCAGTCCTCCTCACAACTTTTCCAAGTCTGCATTTGCTCATCGCAAAACTCTGTAGCAGGGCAGAGGTGTGGGGGAAGGAGTGTGAATGACTGTGTGCTAAGTATTGTTGATTTCCCTTTGTTTCCCTAAGTCATTTTGCAATTTCATTATCCTGTCTTGAAGTAAGGCTGAGGTGTGATGTTGGTGTAAAATGTTCATAGTTCTGAAATTATTTCACATACTTGGGGGAGGAAATTTTGGGAGTCGATTCCACTATCTGGAATTTCCAGCTCTGTCAACCTTTCTCTCTGTTTCTTTTATTGTCCATTGCAGAGTATTAAACTTTTCAGAGATAATTATAAGATAAGAATGCAATTTGGTAGTTGTGGAAGCCTTAGACTAAGGTTTGAATTATAGTTTTGGCTTTCCTATTATCTTGGGAAAATTATTTAACATGTTTGAAGCTATTTTATAATGTTATTGTGAGGAATAATTAAAAAAATTAAGCAGTGCCAAGTGTAAAGTATGCCACTTGTAAAATTTATTGAATATCAAATCTTAGTGGCAACACATCAATGTGAGAGCTATAGTTGGTTTGCATGTCTTCTAATTTTGGATTATTTCTGCACTAAAAACTCACAAGTTCCATTTAGGAAGTCCATCAATTACTAAAATATTGATTTAAAATCCAAACTGCATGTTGCATTATAGATAGAAAACATCATAGACTTGTGAACAATAGGAAACTTTGTATTTAAATTTAATTTCACAGACCAAAATACAAAATAATAGTAATAATCAGCCAGTACTATAAGAGGTAAAATCTGTCAAAACCAAGGTTTTTGGAGAGAGGAAGACGGCAGTAGAGCAGGAGGATAGTAGTCTCACCTCATCCCACAAATACAATTAGAAAACTATTAAATCATCATAAATACCCCAGAAATTGCCCTGGGACTAATAGAACAAATCTCAAAACTAAATAGAAAGATGAGATCACATCAAAGAAGACAGGAAATGAAGAGATATGGTTTAGGGGAGAAATGGGATCCTGGCTGCTGTGGAAGGGAGGGTGATATGGTTGTGAAGAAGGGAGAGAGAGAGAAGAGAGGAACACACATAGGAAACAAGGAGAATGTTTACCTATAACCATTGGCTTGGAAAACAAGAGGGGCTGAATTTCGTAAGTTCTTGCATCCAACAGGACTTCAGTCTTGGCATTTTAAAGGTCAGCAGTCTCAGCTGGGATGGAATGTGGAGGGCACTGTGCTGCTCTTGGATAGAAGGCAAATAAACAATCACAGGGGTATACAGTGTGGAAACAGTGATCAGAAGAGCACCTGGGGCACACAGTGGGAGTGTATTTGTTCTTCTTGGAGTTTGTCCCTGAGAGGCAGCATTCATGGAGACACTGCTCCAGGAACAAAGGAACTGGCTAGCAGCATGTCCCTCCCTTGCCCCTCTGCATAAACACAGAGCCACCTGCAGGAATCAGCACAGTGGGACACTGGTTGCCTAACTTGCTTATAGGAAGCCCCACTCTGCTGCATTTGGATGGAACAGCCTTTGTTAGTCATTCTTACCTTTGTCCCAGGGCAGTGGGCCCCTCCCAAGAAATACCAGCACAAACCTCTGCCCACAAAATGTCTCCCTACCAGAGTTTTGCAGGGCCTCAGTTCTGGTGGAGGTAGCGACAGTTCTCATTTCACAAACAGACCAGAGCATACCTAATGAAAACTTACCTTATTCAGGCCAGAGACCAAAACACTACTGACAACAGTCAAGGAGAGCCTCTCCAGATGACTGGCCCAAAGATTACAGCAGCAAAAGTCACAAAACACAGAAGCACTCCCTGAAGCACAAGGTCCTGGGCACTACAGGACCTCTTCTTCATAAGGTCATTACTTTCAGGAGCTTTTCTAACAAAAGAAGAAGGCAGAGATTTGGTAAAATGAGAAGACAGAGGAATTTATCCCAAATGAAATAATAGGTTAAGGCTATGGCCAGAAATCTAAGCAAAATAGATATGAGTAACATGCCTGATGGAAAATTTAGAGCAGCAATCATGATGATACACACTGGGGTTGAGAAAAGAAATGAAGACATCTGTGAGACTCTTACCACAGAGATAAATGTATTAAAAAAGAATCAACCAGAGATGAAGAGTACAGTAAATGAGATAAGAAAAATGTGTGATGCAATGAAAAAGCAAGATGGAAGAAGCAAGAGAATGAATTAATACCTTAGAAGACAAATTAAGGAAACCAATGAAACTGATTAAAAGAGAGAAAGTAGAAATATGGAACATGAATATTGACCTAGGGAACTCAGTGACTCCATCAAATGTAATAACATTCATATTATAGGAGTTCCAGAAGAAGAAAAGAGAGAATAGAGACAGAACATTTATGTGAAGAAATAATAGATAAAAAATCTTCCCTAACCTGGAGAAGGAAACAGATAAATCAAGGAGGTACAGAGAACTCCCATCAAAATCAACAAAACAGGCCCACACCAAAACATACTGTAATTACATTTGCGAATTATAGCAATAAAGAAAAAGTCTTAAAGGCAACAAGACAAAAGAAGTCTTACTTAAAAGGAACTTACAAGGAAAGCCTATCAGGCTAGCAGGAGATTTTTCAAATGAAACTTAGCAGACCAGAAGGGAGTGGGATGATATATTCAAAGTGCTGAATGAGAAAAATCTGCAGCCAAGAATCCTCTATCTGGCAAGGTTATCATTCAGAATAGAAGGAGAGTTATATTTTCCCAGATAAACAAAAACTAAAAAGTTCATGACCACTAACCCAGCCTTGCAAGAAATATTAGAGGGGACACTTTGAGTGGAAAGGAGAGACTGAAAGTGACAGTAGAAAGGTGGAAAACACAAAAGCAGTAAAAATGAATACTTTTGTAAAAAAATCAATCAAGGAACTCACAATATAAAAGGATATAAAATATAATAATATACCTAAAACGTGGGTAGGAGAGGAGAAAAGAATGGGTTCAAACTTAAGTGACCATCAATTTAATATAGACTGCTATTTGCAGAAGAGGTTATATACAAACCTAATGGTAACCATATATTAAAAAAAATACTAATCAACATGCAAAGAATGAAGGGAAAGAAATCCAAATATATCACTAAAGAAAATCAGCAGAATATGAAAGGAGAAAGGCAAGAAAGGATCAGAGAAAATCTCCAGAAACAACCATATAACAATATAATGGCAATAAATACATATCTATCAATAATTACTGTGAATGTAAAGAGATTAAATGCTCCAGTCAAAAGACATGGGGTATCAGAATGGATAAAAAAAAAAAAACAACAACAACAAAACAAGACCCATTTATATGCTGACTACTAGAGACCCATCTTAGACTTAAAGACACCTGCAGATTAAATGTGAGGGGAGGGAAAAACACTTATCTTGCAAATGGATGTCAAAAGAAAGCCAGAGTAGCAATATTTACATGGGACAAACTAGATTTGAAAAAAAAGACTGTAACGAAAGACAAAGCATGACACTCTAATAATAAAGGAGATGATCCAACAAGCAGATATAGTAATTGTAAATATTTATGCACCCAATATGTGAGCACCCAAACATATAAAACAAGTAATAACAAACATAAAAGAACTAATCAATAATAGTACAATAATTATAGTGGAACTCAATTCCACTTATGTCAATGGGCAAACCATCTAAATAGAATTTCAACAAGGAAATGGCTTTGAATGACACAGTGGAACAGATGGATTTAACATATATATTCAGAACATTCCATCCTGAGATGGCAGTATACACAATCTTTTCAAGTGCACATGGGGCACTCTCCAAAATAGATCATGTATTAGCCCACAAAACAGGCCTCAACAAATGCAAGAAGATTGAAGTCATATTATGTACCTTTTCTGACCACAACGCTATGAATCTAGATGTCAATCATAAGAAAATAGTGGAAATACCAAAAATACTAGCAGTAAATCAACATGCTTCTAAACAATGGGTGGGTCAACCAGGAAATAAAAGAAGAAATTAAAAAGTACATGAATACAAATGAAAATGAAAACACAACAGTCCAAAATCTTTGGGATGCAGCAAAGGTTGTATATAACAATACAGGCCCATGTCAAGAAACATAAAAAATTTTAAATACATAATGTAAACTTACACCTAAAGGAGTTATAAAAAGAACAATGGGGGCACCTGGGTGGCTCAGAGGGTTAAAGCCTCTGCCTTCGGCTCGGGTCATGATCCCAGGGTCCTGGGATCGAGCCCCGCATCGGGCTCTCTCCTTGGTGGGGAGCCTGCTTCCTCCTCTCTCTCTCTCTCTGTCTGCCTCTCTGCCTACTTGTGATCTCTCTCTGTCGAATGAATAGATAAAATCTTTGAAAAAAAAAACAATGAACAAAACCTAAAATGAGCACAAGGAAGGAAACAATAAAGATTAGAGTTAGAGCAGAAATAAATTATTAGAAACTAAAAACAAAAACAAAAAAACAGAACAGATCAATGAAACCAGGAGCTGGTTCTTTGAAAAAAAACAATAAAATTGATAAACCTCTAGCCAAACATATCAAAAAGAAAAAAGACCCAAGTAAATAAATAAAATCACAAATGAAAAAGGAGAAAAACTGCAACCGTCCCTCAGAACAGCATACTGCTTAAAATATAACCTATGAGAAATTATACTAGTTACCAAGTATGCTCAGATATAACCTTAAGAAAAACATGTACTGGCAATAGGCCTCTGGGAGAGAGGATGATAGACTGCCTTGAAAGTGAGCAGCTAGAAATGCCCGGCCAGCTCAGGGCAGAGTACCACCTGCTTCATTTTACACTTATCTCCCCTTCCCCAGAGGGCACCAGCACTTAGTCCATCTTTTTGTTTGGGGTTGCTCACTATAGGCCATGTACTACGTAACTAGACATACTTTGCCTTTCTTCTTACGTATCTATAAGACTCATGGTCAATGTGTAATCTACTCTGGCTTCATTGTTGGTTATAATCATTTCCTAATAAATATGAGACTGAGGAGTTGTTTGGGCTGACAGTCTTTTCTACTGTCATCCCCTGCTCCCATTCTCTTGCAACTGACTTGTTTATGCCTCATTCTTCTCCCCTACACCGTCAGGAGGCAGCAAAAAACAACCAACACCTCAGAAACACAATTATAAGAGAATATTATGAAAAACTATATGAAACACACTGGAAAACTGAGAAGTGGATAAAAACTTATAAAAAGAACATAGAGGGGCGCCTGGCTGGCTCAGTGGGTTAAGCCGCTGCCTTCGGCTCAGGTCATGATCTCAGGGTCCTGGGATCGAGCCCCGCATAGGGCTCTCTTCTCAGCAGGGAGCCTGCTTCCTCTCCTCTCTCTCTGCCTGCTTGTGATCTCTCTCTGTCAAATAAATAAATAAAATCTTAAAAAAAAATAAAGAACATAGAATTTTGTAAGAATACCAATACTTAGTTTCTGAAAAGAAAAAATCAAGTATTTACATTTGGCTATATTTGCACAAATGTATTAAATTATGAATCAAAACATCAGTTTTATAGCATAGTCCATAAAGTTAGACTGATATATCTGGTGTGTTTTGTATAAATCAAACTGGCACTACTAAATGCTTGTAACCCGAGGTTAAGTCTTTATTGCCCACCTCATGTAGGTGTAACAGAGTACTAAGATGCGATGTGTAGCTGCTGTCTGGCAGGTTTAAAAGACAAATACCTAGTTTCAGAGCTTTAGTAGAGACTAGCAGAACATTTAAACATGTTTATTTCTTCTAAAGATACATTAATAAACATTCTGTTTTATTTTGTTCCCTAAAGAAAACATTTTCTCTCTAAGCTAGGGGAACTAAGTACCTGCATAATTTAGCTAAATCTATGCCACTGTGTCTAATAGAACTACTGCATAAAAGCAGATATATATTCATTAAATATAGCAGAAAATCATATTCATTAACCTGAATATATCATGAATGAATAACTCATCTAAAGCAAAATAAAGCTCTTTCTGCAATTCATAACATGCAAAATTTGTTGGTGCTTGTTAATAAGAAAGATACCAATTTCAATTTGGCAGCTGACTTAAGATCCCACTAATACAGGTAAGGTTTTGACTTTTTATCATAGCTCGCCCTAGCATGAAATTAAAAAAAAAAAAATCTGTATTTTTTTTTGTAGCCTGAACTTGTACCTTATGGGAAAGCTGGATGTACATTATTTTTTAAAAGGATTTTATTTATTTATTTTGAGAGAGGAGAGAATGAGAGAGAGAGAACATGAGAGAGGGGAGGTCAGAGGGATAAGCAGACTTCTTGTTGAGCAGGGAGCCCAATGTGGGGCTCAATCCCAGGACCCTGGGATCATGACCTGAGCTGAAGGCAGACACTTAACCAACTGAGCCACCCAGGCACCACTGAAGGTACATTACTGAATGCCAAATTTTTGGCTAAATGGATGCTATGTGTAAAAATAGAAGCTACATGGCATTGGTTAGAATTTAAATTTTTTTCTTGTTTTTCTATTATGGTCTCTGGACATTGATGACATTTTTGGAAAAATTACCAAAGGTACAAACCAATTCTCTTTAGAATATCTCTGAATACCTTCACAGCCTAACCCAGTCAACAGAGTACTCTAAATCTTGATCCAAATGTTCACTAATAATTGATGTGAATACAACCAAAATATATTTCCAAGCTAATAAGGAGTAAAGTACATCTTCTAACTTGATTTTCCCTGTATAAATATTTGAACATATGAAGTAGCGGGTGGTTCAATGCCTAATAACTGTTTTGGGGCCAGGAGGTTTTATTTTGGAGTTCATGGATCCTGGGTTTTTGCTAATTAAACTCAACTGGTATGTGAATTTGGATAGGGAAAATTACATCTCTTTTATCCCCATCCCCCCAATTTAGCATTCCCTTTGATTTTGAACATAGGCAACAGACACTGTGATAAAAAGACCTTACCTATGGCTTTGTCAGCAATAGACAACACAGATAATTCCACATCACGTAAAATGTTATAATTATATTGAAATAAAATTTGAGCTCATCTTATTTCAAATTTATGATCATTTTAGGCCTGATAATCTTGTTATCAAATATATTAAAATGAAGAAAACATATTACTGTATTGCATAAATTTAAAGATACTTTGATAACTGTACTTCAATATAACTTTTTCATTTGTAAATGAGTATATTAAAAGTGCCTACTTCAACTGGTTATTCTAAAGGTAAATAGGTTACTATATATAAAGTACTCAGGATAGTATCTGAGACACAGTATATGCTATTGTTACTTGTTTTTAGAGATTTTGTAATTCTACTAGATATACAGAACTCGCTTCCATGAAGGTTACACATATGAGTCAGGATGTAATATTTACCAAAATGAATAATAGAAATGATAATTATTTTAGGAATCCAAAGAAAGGAAGAAATTCAAGTTGTCTAGAATTCTTCTAGGATGGTCATGAAGGATAGATTGGGTTCAGCTGGGTTGGATGGAGATGCTCCCACAGTGTCCTCAGACTCAAAGATTGAGTAAATATATATATATAGTAAATCAATAAGTTGCTGTTATTTAGAAAATTAATTTATATGTGCTACTTTATTCTCAAATAAAACAAAAATAATAAAATAAGCATATATGTAATGCAACAACTCTCTTTTCATAGATTGTTATCTCTGAATCGCAATTTAAGGTTATCCTTCCAGCTTTTATCTAAAGATGCTATGAAAGCAAATCACAACTATACTTGCTATGGTATTTTTCTTAAGGACATATCTACAATGTTATTTAATGTCCATATAAAGACATGCATACAAACACTCTTACATAAACATTCCTTTCACACTTATTTCTAGTTTAGTTAAAGCTAAGCTTCCCATAAATAATAGTATGTCTTATAATCATGAAAATGTCTTAAATTTGGCTCAAAATTGTTTAAAATGCCAACAGTATTGAGAATTATTTATTAGGGATGTAAAGTTTCCCATAGAATGTACAGATGGGTTTTCAATAAAGTGATAATAAATTAATTAGACCAGTATTTCCCAATGCTCCTACTAGAGAACATTACTTTCATGGAATATTTAAAATTGGTATGCAAAAAAATTCTTAATGAGTTTGAAAACACTAGGGTAAATGTATATACATTTTTTTTCTTATAGGACTTCTTAGTGACTTTAATGTGCTAGTGCACATTTTGATTTCCCAAAAGGCGAAGATATTATGCAACATTTCCCAAGCTTATTTGACCATTTAACCATTTGTTTACAGGGTATCCCACAAACACAGAAGAGAAAATGTAGCTTTAGATATTTTAATGAATAAGAAATGTTTTGGGAATTTCTATTGCTTCTGAATTAAGGGAAAAGAAAGGAAGTAGAATTGTAGCAAGGCTTGCTTAGCCTGCTCCTCTCTAATCTGAAACAGCTGTTTTAATGAATTTGAAGGACATTAAGATATTCTTGTTTGGTCAGGGATGATCTGGGTAAGAGCCATGTTATAGGTCCATATGGAACATACACACCACAGGAATGAAAAGCACCATAGGGCTTCATCTCAAAAAAACAGAAGGCATATTTCTAAATACAGATTTCTTTTTTCTTTTTCTTTATTCACTGTATGATTCAATTTGTACAATGACCAAGTTAAAAAATCTAATCTATTATAGTGATAGAAGTTAGAGTAGTAACATCTGGGTAGGTATTGGCTGAGAAGGACACAAAGGGAACTTCTAGGTGATGGAACTCCTATATCTAGATCTAAGTGAAAATTATGTATATAAGCAACTTGATACATTTTTACAAATATATATAAATTTATATTTATAAATACATATATATGTAAAAATGTATCAAGATGTTTACTGAAGATGTGTATACATTATAAGATGTAACATTTACACAATAAAGAGTAAATCTTAAAAACTTAAATTTAATACTTAAACTTAAGTATTTATCTATATATACCCCTCTATATATTTATTCTTGGCTATTCAATACAGATTTCTTATTTTTAAAAAGATTTTATTTATTTATCTGAGAGAGAGAGAGTGAGAGAGAGAGCATGAGAGGAGGGAGGGTCAGAGGGAGAAGCAGACTCCCTGCTGAGTGGGGAACCTGATGTGGGACCTAATCCTGGGACTCCAGGATCATGACCTGAGCCAAAGGCAGATGCTTAATCCACTGAGCCACCCAGGTGCCCTCAATACAGATTCCTTAATAGAAATTTCTTAATATGGATATTTAAAGGGAACTCTGCACTGTCCTGGCAACCATATCAACACAAAGAATGGAAGAGTGACTGCACATTCATAAGTAATATTACATGGTAGCACATATATTTGCCATTTATTGTTAGAGAGTGGCATACCAAAGGGAGGATGGGCATGCAATCTGCATGCAGTCTGCCTCAGTGAGGAATAAGATGTTATCACTGAGTTATTTGTAATTGCTGGTGCATGGTGATATTAAAAAAAAAAAAACTTTCAGGAATGTTATCATTATTTTTAAATTCTCCAAAAGCAATGTACCTCCTCAGTGCCTGCACCTGGAGTGAACCACTTCCACTAGCCTATACTTGGTACTTCACTGCTATTAGAAATTGCTTTTAAATAAATCCCCACTTAAGACGCCAAATTGCTAACAAATTCTCACACAATAACGATTCATTCATATGTCTTTGGAAACATCTATAACAAATTTCTGTCAATACCAGACATTTTCACATGTGCTAAGATTTATTCAAACCAAAAAAAAAAAAATAGGGAAGAAGTTTCAGTAGAATGTCTAAAAAGTGGCATGAATGTGATCATAGAAGTGAGTAGTTATAAACCTTGGCATGATCATTTTGAAATTCACTCAATAAACCTGGAAATTTTGGTTGTATAAATTTACCCCCACATGATCATCTTCTTCATTAAAGTGATACTTAAATTAATTATGACCTGCATCTCTTATTTCTTGCATTTTGAATGTACAAGATATTTAAAGTGGACCAAAATGATGTCCCTAGCCAGACAGCATATTAAAAGGAAGATTATTAATTGGGCTCCTCTAGAATTCCTATTTCTACCTCTTCTCTTCCACAACCCTAATTCTGCTTGTAGTCCTTGTATTTCTTTTTCTCTCCAGAGGTTTTCACTGGCTTTGTGTTATGCCCTCCAGTCTGATCCAAAATTACTTTTGCCTCTATGAGTACATCCTCTTTGCATCTCAGAAAGCAATGGCACACTATAAGCTTATTACTTCTTTTATCTGCTGAAAATTAAAAAAAAAAAAGCCAGATCAGGGCCTGTTAGAGATATAGAGGGTTCAAATGTCTTTCAGCAATATAACTACAATCCAGAATGTGAAAAGGACAGTAGTGGTACTTTACTAGAGCTAGTAGACGTGTAGAAAATATAGTTGCTAATTAATGATGGGATTAAGGTCAATGTTTGCTAAAATAAGATAATTTTTTTTGTATTTTGCATTTCGTTTCTTGAATTGCTGTTGAAAGAATGAAAAATCCATCTGGTCTATTTAGTTTTAATAATAACACACTTTTATCTAAAAGGTCAATATTATAATAACTATTTAAAAGGTAGAATGCTCCAGAAATGTATCAAGTTAAGGAATCTGGCACTTAAAACATCTTGAAGCCAATTTCCAACAGTATACAAAAACTAAGGTATATTAGAAACTGATAATTATACTTTCAGAATCTAGATGCAATTGACAGAGGTAACTTTATTTGGAAAATAGAAGGATTCCTGTCTCACATCCTTCTGTTTTCCAAATAGCATTACCTATGTCAATTACATTTAGAATCTGAAAGTATAATTATAAACTACTAAATTACCACACACACTCAAGATATATATCGTTATTTAAAAGAAATCAATATAAAGAAGATGTGATATATATACACTATGGAATACTATGCAGCCATCAAAAGAAATGAAATCTTGCCATTTGCGTCGACGTGGATGGAACTAGAGGGTATCATGCTTAGCGAAATAAGTCAATCGGAGAAAGACAACTATCATATGATCTCCCTGATATGAGGGAGAGGAGATGCAACATGGGGGGTTAAGGG
>NW_019154164.1:1964334-1994668 GCF_002288905.1 Enhydra lutris kenyoni | reverse complement strand
GGGGGGGGGTGGGGTTATGGATATTGGGGAGGGTATGTGCTATGGTGAGTGCTGTGAAGTGTGTAAAGCTGGCGATTCACAGACCTGTACCCCTGGGGATAAAAATATATTATAAGTTTATAAAAAAAAATTAAAATAAATAAAAAATTAAAAAAAAAAAACAAGTTTAAAGGACACTGCCAGGCTCTATGCCTCAAAATTTCTGCTAACACTCTTGGAAGCTCCACTGTGATGACGTTAATCCTCTGGCAGTGGTAAACTAAAAAAAAAAAAAAAAAAAAAAAAAAAAGAAATCAATAAAATAATAAAATGTCAGCTATTAAAAATACACATAATCACTTGTTGAAAGAGGACTGAGCTGAGAAAGTGTAGTTTTAGATATTCTGTCAGTAACCACCTATGTGACATTGGGCAAGTCTCTTAACTGCTATATCTATAAATGAAAGGGTTTGAGTAGATCACCTTTAAAGTCCTTTTCAGCTCTTTTAAAATATATAATTTGCAATCTGATTACTGTTTGACTTGTAACACCTCATTTATGAAGAGTCAGCTCTTTTCTATTTCTTCAAAGATAATTTTTCATCTTAAAATTTTACATTCTATTCATGGAAATTTTTTAGCTTTTCAGTCATTTTATTAATGAATTTATGATATAATTCTAATGTATAGATAACAGAGCTTCGGTTAATTCTCTAGGATATCGGATAGTATTAAGAAGAACAAGAATATTAACAAAATCTCTAGGAGTTAATCATCTATATCTCAGTTGGAACTATGATACACTACATTCAATTTTCTGGTTAAAGAAAAGACCACCACCTCCTTCCATCTGTGACTACTGCCAGTTGATTTCATATATATTCAGTTCTGAAACTTTACAAGAGACATGAAGCAAGCCTAACTATAAATTTTTCTTGTTCTTAGAGGTAGCATGATTTAGTTCTTCATACCTACCACCCTGATAATCACTGATGTCTGGCTTAAGTGTGCTTCAATTTGGAAATTATATCAGACTCAAAATACTCTTTATTATCTGTTAACTTTTTTAAAGGTAGGTTTTTCTCATTTACTTGTAGGAGAAGTATATTTTATCAAAATGTTGACAATGTGAACATATATTAGAAATATTTCTCTTCCTAGATATGGCTCAATGTAGCAAATGTTTACTGAAGATCTCCAAAAGCGAGGTAAAGCACCAATGCTAGATGTAGATATTTGCTATGACTTCATAGTTTCTCTCTGTTCATTATATTAGGTGAAAATTTAATTTCAGTTGTTTTCTCTAATGTATCATCAGTGTTAGGAATCACAATTCTCCTAACCATCCAGTCACATTTAGAGTACTAACTTATTGTTATTTCTATATCTCTTGATGATTTTAATGTAGAAACTTTATTCAAAGAATCACATCTAATATAGCTTCTAAAGAGTAGTATTCAAGTGTACTGATAATTTTTTATTTATAGAAGAATATGCTTAGAAAACATCTTGAAGCTATTAATAACTCTTCAATTAGAAGACATAGATTAAAATTCTGTGAACATATTTGTCAAGTGATTTCTCTCCTTCTGAGAACAGTAGTATGCAGAAACAGAAACCCAAACCAAACCAAATAGATAAAACATGAATGTTTCACTAAGTTTCAGGAATAGAAAAAAATTGATAGTTATTGGCTCCAATTCTATATATTATAGGTAATATGCTACTCTAGATAAATGAAAATGATTTCTTTTGCAGATCTAGGCTTTAGGATTTTTCCTAGTCAAGCAGGATAGGATATATAAGCAGAAATACACACACACACACACACACACACACACACACACACACACACACCATACTTTGGTCTTTGGAATCATATTATGATTCTACTCTTGGATCTGTAATTTTCCAACTTTAAATAACTTTACTTCCCATGAGTTTTCTAATTTATAAAATGGAGACAATGAATGATATCTAGTTCACTGGGTTATCATAAAAAGTAAACTAAACAAAATATGGGCAGCAGAGTGAAAATATATCATTTAAACTGTTGGTAACAGATTTCCTCTTATTAAGGGAACTGCTTTTATTTAGAAAAAGTAAAATATTGAGGCTGAGTATAGTATATTTTATTGATGGTACATGAAAAAGTAGGGCTCCCTAAGTCCTTCCTCTTTGTGGTTCTGGGGTGGAAATCGTAGAAGTCAGGATATTCTCAGTGTGTTGGGGGGATTGAGTTGAGTCAAAGACTCCCGAGCACCTGAGGGCCTCTCTTGTGCTCTCACTGGGGCTGGTGGTCCAGGGAGCGCTTACTTTTTAGAGGCTATGTGGGTCATAAGTTCAACCTGTTGTCATAGCCAAATTTATTGTCATTCTAGGAAATAAGCTAAAAAAGGTGGTTGTTGAGGGCTATGCTGCTCCAGAATCAGAGGTGGCAGAGTGGGCATCACTGTTAAAGTTGCAGAAAACAGTCTCGTCCTCAGTCTCGTCCTCCCTTTAGGGAGCCCTCTGATATCTGTCTCACCACCTTCTTAATGTCACTATATTTGGCAGCTTTCTCTAGGCAAAAGGTCAGATTCATGTTTGACACATTGGGGGTTGGGACACAGAAGGCCATGCCAGTGAGCTTCCCATTCAAGTTGGGGATAACCTTGCCGACAGCTTAGTAGTGTCAGTGGAAGCAGGGGAGATGTTCTGGGACTCCCTTTGATCATCATGCCACAGTTTCCCAGAGGAGTCATCCACAGTATTTTGGATGGTAGTGATGGCATGGACTGTGGTCATCAGTACCTCCACAATGCTATAGTTGTCATCGATGACCTTGGCTGGGTAGGGGCAAACAGGTGGTGGTGGTACAAGAAGCATTATGGTCAGTCTTGGAGTTTTCATTCTTCTCATGGCTCATACCCATTCACAACCATGGGGCATCAGCAGAAGGAACAGAGATGATGAGCCTTTGGCTCCACCCTTCAAGTAAACCCCCCAGCCTTCTCCAAGGTAGTGAAGACACCAGCGGGTTCTGCAAAATATTCAGCACCAGAATTACCCCCATTTGATGTTGGCAGGATCTTGCTCCTGGAAAATAGATATGGGTTTTCCACTGATGGCAAGTCTCCCATTCTCAGACTTGACTGTGCCACTGAACTTGCCATGCTAGAATCATACAATAATATGTAGACCATATAGTTGAGGTCATTGGCAGTGACAGTATCCACTCTGTCCGAGTTAAAAGCAGTCCTTGTGACCAGGTGCCCATATGGCCAAATCCATTTACTCTGACTTTCACCATTGAGTCTCAGACATGCAGCTGGCATTGCACAAGAAGATACAGCTGTCTGTTGAACAGGGAGGAACATAGAGCCTCAACTACTTATTTAGCTATGGAAGATAAGGTCCTGAAACCATGACTTAGAAAAAGACAGTAAGAAATAATTAACTTCTCTGCTTAAAAACTGAATAGATTTCTTAGTCATGAGGAGAAAGAAGAGAGAGATAATTGAAATTATGGATCTGAACTATGAATAAATAAGTGGCTGGAAATGTTCAGTATCAGGATGGCCAAAAGGCTTAAGAACACAAATAACTAATTTTAATTTCTTGGTATTCTTGAAATGTAAAATTCTTCTACCTGCTCAAAACTTTTGTAAACTATACACACAAATGTCTTCAGTAAATAGACCTTATAAATGGTTTAGTACAAAGAAGAAAAGAATGTTGGTATGATATTAGAGAATAAGATTCAAGCATCAGTGAAAGCAGGGACCTAGAGCCAAAAGTGAAATAGTCTGTAGAAGAACAGGAATCTTGGGGAGAACACTGGGCTCCAAAACTTGAGTAACACATGCTTAAATTAATATGTCTAAATGTCAAAAGCCAGAGTTACCTCTGCTAATATTTGGCTTACTTGGATAATTAATCTGTATAGGGGCATGTATTAAGTGCTCAGTAAATATCAACTGTTACTATAAAAATTATAAGTAAATGTTGTATTGTGTTCTAGGAATTACTTAATTCAAATGAGAAAAAAGATGAGTACAGTTTCAAATAGTATCATCTCTTTACCCCATAGTTGAAATTAGTTGCTTCCTCCCTGATAATTCCAAAGGAGAATTCTCATGCATGGCTGCCTCCTTCAGAACACATTAAGGGGGAGGCCTGGGTAGCTCATTTGGTTAAGCGTTTGCCTTCCACTCAGGTCATGATCCCAGGGTCCTGGGATGGAGTACCGCATCGGGCTCTTTGCTCAGCAGAGAGCCTGCTTCTCCCTCTGCCTGCTGCTCCCCCTGCTGTGCACTTTCTCTCTCCATCTGACAAATAAATAAAAATCTTAAAAAAACCCACACACATTAAGTTTCTTGAAGGTAGAGGACATTCAGTATTATCTGCTAGATTTCTATTGTTCACTGCAAAATCTGGCCTGCAATAGATAGTCAAATGAAACACAGTGACCAAATGCTTAGAAAGCAATTCAACATGAAAAGGTAGAGAAAACAGAAATGCAGTGATATGAACATATATTTATATTATTTGATCTTCTGCCCCCTGTGGCAACATTGGAACTAAGGTCCTTTCCTTGTACTCTGAACCACAGAGTCCATAGTTATCCCTTAGAGCCTACCTTGGAAGTTGAAGGAAGTATAATCCTATGACTTTTATTATGGATAATAAAATGACAGTTGCCTATAGAGTACACAGAAAAGATAATTACTTTTATTTTTTTTATTTTAGGGTAACCATTTTATTTATCCCTTTGAACTGTCATTATCTTAGATAAGTAAAAATGTGATATATTAATTTTGTCCCCTTTATATTTCATTTATGTTGCCTAAAGCCTTGTTTTAGTGGTTGCTTCAGTATTCCATTGAATTTTGTCAATACTGAAGTGCCATTTTAACATGACTGTCAGCGAAAATTAAAATAAACACATATATTGACAATATGCAGGAAGCGATTTATGACTACTTCAAATCTTTCTTTTCATGTGTTTGGACTAATTAAAATAAATTATCAAGATAATAAAAAACCTTCCAACAAAGAGAAGCTCAGGACCAGATGGCTTTACTAGTGAATTCTTCCAAAAGTTTAAAAAAGGGATTAATACCAGTCCTTTTCAAACTTTTCCAAAAAACTTAAAAAGATGGAACATTTCTAAAATTGTTTTATGAGACCAGAATTACCTTGATACCAAAGCCAGAAAAAGACACTACAACAAAAGAAAAAAAAAAAGTACAGGCCAATAATCCTGATGAATATTAATGCAAAAGTTAACAAAATACTAACAAGCCAAATTCAATAGCACATTAAAATAATCATACACAATGACCAAGTGTGATTTACCCCTGTGATGCAAGAAGGTTAAAAATATACAAATCAATCAATGTGTTACAGCATATAAAAAAATGAACAATGAAAATCACATGACCTTCTCAACAGAAAAAAATAATTTGACAAAATTTAATAGCTTTTCGTGATGAAAACATTTAAATTACTTAAAAAAGGAAATTGCCTCAACATAATAATGATGATATACGAAAAGCCTATAGCTAATTTATATTCAGTAGTGAAAGACAAAAATCTTTTCCTGTAAAATCAAAAACAAGTCAAGAATGCCCAGTTTTATTTATTTATGTTAGAGAGAGAGAGAGAGAGCACACAAGCAAGGAGAGCAGCAGGCAGAGCAGGCAGAGGGAGAAGCAGGCTTCCCACTGAGCAAGGAGCCCAATTCAGGACTTGATTCCAGGACTCGAAGATCATGACCTGAGCCAAAGGCAGACTCTTAACCAGCTGCGTCACCCAGACATCCCACCATCTTTAATTAATACAGTACTAGAGGTCTTAGCCATAGCAATTAGGTAAAAAAAAAAAAAGAAAGAAAGAAAGAAAGAAAGAAAGAAAGAAATAAAAGACATCCAAATTAGAAAGCAAGAAGTATAATCATCTCTTTCCAAGATGACATGATCTTAAATGTAGAGATCCCTAAAAATTTATGAAAAAACTTGTTAGAATGAATAAGCCAATAAATTTCCAGATTAGAAATCACTCAAAAATAAGTTACATTTCTATAAACTACAACAATCTAAAAAAAATTAAGAAAACAATCCCATTTACAATAGTTACAAAAAGAATACAATACTTAGGAATAAAGTAAACCAAAGAGGAGAAAGACTTGTCAACTGGAAACTAAATAAGAAAATTTTTAATTAAGAAAATTGCTGAAAGAAATTAATGACTATACAGATAATGGAAAGATGTCATATGTTCATGGATTAGGAGATTTAATACTATTAAAATGACCAAACTACCCAAAGGAATCTGCAGAGTACTGCAATCCCTATCAAAATTCTAATGACATTCTTTTTAAGAAATAGAAGAAAAAATCCTAACATTCATATAGAATCTCAGAGGACTCTAAATATGCAAAACAGTTTGAGAAAGAAGAACAAAGCTGGAGGCCTCATACCTCCTGATTTAAAAACATAAACTACAGTATGGGGCACCTGGATGGTTCAGTCAGCTAAGAGTCTGCCTTCAGCTCAGGTCATGACCCCAGGGTCCTGGGATCAAGTCCTGCATCAGGCTCCCTGCTCAGTGGAAAGTCTGCTTCTCCCTGTCCCCCTGCTCATTCTCTCTCTCTCTGTCTCTCTCTCTCAATAACCCTCTCTCAAATAAGTAAATAAAAACTTAGAAGAAGAAAAAAATAAAGCTACAGTAGTAAAACAGTATGATATTGGATAAAGACAGACTGACTCTCTCTTAAATAAATAAAAAATAATAAAATAAATAAAATAAAAATAAAACCTTTAAAAAAAAGAAAAAAAATGTTCTCAACATCACTAATCATCAGGGAAATGCAGAACAAAACCATTGGAACAGAAGAGAGAAGCCAGAAATAAACTCTCACATATATGGTTAACTGAACTTCAACAAGGTGGCCAGGACTTCACAATGGGGAAAGGGTAGTCTTTTCAACAAATGGTATTGGGAAAACTGGATATCTACATGACAAAGAATGAAATTGGACCCTCCTATATACTATATACAAAAATTAGTTCAAAAGTGAATTAAAAACCTAAAGATAAGCTCTAAAATCATAAAACTTCAAGATGGGGGAAAGTTTCATGACATTGGAATGGACAATGATTTTTTTTGGATATGACACTAAAAGCACAAGTAACAACAGCAAAACTAGACAAATGAGACCTCACCAAACTTTAAAACTTCTGCACACCAAAGGAAATAAAGTAAAAGGGCAACCTATGGGATGGGAGAGAATATTTGCAAATTATATACCAGATAAAGGGTTAATATTCAGAATCTATAAAGAATTTTTAAAAGTCAATGAAAAAGATCAAATAACCTGGTTTAAACTGGGCAAATAGTTAAATCAACATTTTTGCACTTAAGATCTACAGGTGGCCAACAGATATATGAAAATGTGCTTGGGGCACTTAGGATGGCTCAGTCAGTTACGCATCTAACTCTTGATTTTGGCTCAGGTCATGGTCTCAGGGTTGTGAGGTCTAGCCCCGCATTGAGCACTGTGCTCAGTCTGCTGGTACTTCTCCTACTCCTTCCCCCACTTTCTCTCTCTTAAATAAATAAAAAAAATAAAATAAAATCTTAAAAAAAAGAAAAAAAAATGTTCTCAACATCACTAATCATCAGGAAAATGCAGAGCAAAACCACAATGGTAAATCAGCTGACACCCATTAGGATGACCACTATTAAAAAAACCTAAGAAATAACACGTTAGTGAGGATGTATAGAAATTTGAACACTTGCCCACTGATGATGGGAATGCAGAATGGTCCAGTTGCTTTGGAAATAGTATAGAGTATCTTCAAAAAAATTAAAAATAGAACTGTTGTTGACCTAGCAATTCCTCTTCTGGGTATATATTTAAAAGAACTGAAAATAAGATCTTGAAGAGTGATCTGCAGCAGTATTCACAATAGCCAAGATGTGGAATTTGGAACCTAAATGTCCATTAATGTATGAATGGAAAAAGATAATGTGGCATATATATATATACATATATATATATATATGTATATATATATATATATGTATATATATATATATATATATGGAATATTATTATGGAATATATGGAATATTAGTCAGCTTTTTAAAAAAGGAAATTCTGGGTGCCTGGGTGGCTCAGACCTTCAGCTTAGGTCATGGTCCCCAGGTCCTGGGATCAAGTCCTGCATCGGGCTTCCTTTTCCTTCTCAGTGGGGAGCTCGGTGGGGAGCCTGCTTCTCCCTCTGCCTCTCTTTCTCTCCCTGTCTCTCATGAATGAATAAATTAAAAAAAATTAAAAACGAAATTCTGTCATATGCTACAACATAGATTAACCTTAAGGACATTGTGATAGGTGAAATAAGCCAATCACAAAAAGACAAATATTACATGATCATACTAACATGAGTTACTTATAGCCATCAAACTCACGGAAGCAAAAAGTAGAATGATGGTTTCCAGGGACTGTGAGGGAGGGGTAAACAAGGACTTGTTAGTGGATATAGAGAGTTCAGTTATGCAAGATGAAAAAGGTCTAGAAATCTGTTGTATAGCAATTTACATACGGTTAACAATACTGCAGTGTGTGCTTAAGAGGAGTGCTTTAAGAGGATAAATTTATGTGTTTTTTTACCCCAATAAAGAAAATATGATGCAAATGTTCAAATTGTGCTACATAATTAACTTTACTCTTTACCAGAAGTCTTTCTGCGATTGAACTGGAAAGCCTTCCATTTTGGGAAAATAGCCGTGACATGACCTGCTACCCTCCTCAGGGGTTGCCTAGTCAGTGCCCTGTGCCTGGACCATTCCTTTATATGGAGGTCTACTGCCAAACTATCTCTTGGTTTAGGATACTGTTTCAGATGCACAGTGAACTTCCTTGTATTACTTAAGCATGTATTCCATAATGCACTTAGTCTACTTGAAAGAGAACATGGTATTTTTGCTGCCGCAGGAGAGGAATGTGTGCAGTCCCTTGCCCTGCCTTGGTACTGGGAGGGACCCACTGGTCATGGGGGACCAGAGCACAGTTGAGAACCTGATCTTAGTGCATCTCTTTTTGTGAGTAAAGCATTGTTCCAACCAGTGCCTTGTGGGCCAAGATCTGTGGGCTCCTACTTCTGGTGGTTGGCATTGTTATTCTTTGCTTCCTCCACATAGTGAGAATCCTCGCCTATGACTGATAGGTGGATCTTCCCATTCAATGATATCAATGGCTAAAAGGAATGTATTGAGATGTGATGTGATGAAATAAAAAAGTGAAGTGTGTCTATATATTTGAAATAATCACTTTTGAATCTATGCTGTAACTTAATCAAGTTAATAGGTCATCCTTTTAAGACTAGTTCCTCAAATGTGGGTTTGTTAGAATGTGTTTTTCAAAATACTGTTGAATTTAAAGGGAAATTGGTGCCAAAACCAAACTATACTCTGTGTTTTCTTCTGCTCTATGAGTTGGTAATAATTTGTAAAGGAACACAATGCTTTGTGAAAACATGCATTTAAAGCAGTGAGTACCTACAGTCTATTTGATTTACATTCTTTTCTCTATTAGGAAGAACATAGATATTGTGAAATATGGACTTTAATGTTTCTGCAAAAACAAAATCTCTTGCCTATATATCACAGAGCTATGAAATTCAGCAATGGAATGGGTACAGGATTATAATCAGCCAGATTCTTCTGTACTTTTCCTCAGGAAGTCTTTAATTTCAAGACTGATTCAGTTTATTATAAAAATCAGTTTCTAGTTACTTACTAGTGCTTTTAAAGTGTATGTATTGTCTGTTTTGACTAAAACTAAAGATTTACCTATTCTATTACTCAGCTACTCTATTTCTAGATACATACATATCAAAGACAAACAAGGGCATATGTCCACCAAAAGAAAAGTACCCAAATCTTCGTAACAGTTTTACTCATTGTAGACCCAAACTGAAAATAATCCAATTGTCCATCAGAAGTATAATGTATAAATGTGCTACAAACAATACAATGTTATGTGGTACAAACAATAGAATGTTATATAGCAATGAAAATTAATTAAATGCTGCTTCATTAAAATACATAAATTGATATCACAAATGTAATGTTAAATGAAAGGAGCTACTCACAAAAGAATACATAGTATATGATAACATTTGTATAAAATTCAAAAACTGGAAAAATTAATCCATTTTAACTGAAGTCTAGACAGTGGCTTCTTCTGGAGACGGTGTCTATAATGGGAAAGGGAGTGTCTATAATCAGAAGGGACATGAAGGAACCTGATAATGTATGAATAATGTTCTATACCTGCATTGGTATACGTGTCCTAGAACTGTATACATATTACTGTGCGTTACTCACTTTCCTGTATATAAATACTTTACTCACTTCCTCATATATAAATCCAAATTAAAAAAGTAAATACCCAAAGGATACAAAAATATTGTTTCCCAGGAATACATGCATCCCTATGCTTATAGCAACATTTTCAACAATAGACAAATTATGAAAAGAGTCGAAATATCCATTGACTGATGAATGGATAAAGAAAATGTGGTATATATATATATATACATATATATATATGAATATCACTCAGCTATAAAAAAGAATGAAATCTTTCCATTTGCAACAAAATAGCTAGAATATATTATATACTAAGTGAAATCACTTAGAGAAAGACAAATACCATATAATCTCACTCATATGTGGAACTTAAAAAACAAACAGTTGAACATAAGGGAAGAGGAAAAAAAAAAAGAGAGGGAATCAAACCCTAAGGGACTCTTAACTATAAACAATAAGCTAAGGGTGGATGGAGGGAGGTGGACAGAGGGTGGGCTAAATGGTGGTTATTAAGGAGGGCACTTGTGATAAGCACTGGGTGTTATATGTAAGTGATGAATCACTCAATTCTACACCTGAAACCAGTTTTACCATATTTATTAACTAACTAAAATTTAAATTTAAAAAATGAAGCACTAAGAAAAAAGGCAAATGTTGAAAGGGCAGTAAATTTGCTAAGACAAAAAACCTTACTAAATTTGAAGCTACAAATAGTGCCTGTTATTTAATTCCATCCATATGCTCAAGAAATTCTTTTTTTTTTTTTTTTAAGATTTTGTTTATTTGACACACAGAGAGAGAGAGTGCAAGCAGGGTAAGTGGCAGGCAGAGGGAGAAGCAGGCTTCCCACTGAACAGGGAGCCCAATGTGGGACTTGATCCCAGGGCCCTGAGATCATGACCTGAGCCAAAGGCAGATGCTTAACCAATTGAGCCACCAGGTGCCCAAGAAATTCTTAAATTAATTCAGAGACTTACAACTTTGACTCTGTAACAGCCTGTTTCATGGATGTTATTGTTGCTATTTTGATACAATATGAACATTTTCCACCACTGTTTGTTCTCCCATACAACTCTTTGTTTCATAGAAATAATACTAAATTCAAGTCCCAAAGACTGAGTTTGAATACTGGTTCCTCCACATACAAGTCAGTTTATTTTAACATCATGTTAAAATTAAAATTTATATAAATTTTTTCTCATTGTGTAGAAGAGGAAAAATCCCCCTAATTATAGTGCCTTAAGATGAGTAGTATAAACATATTGGTATATTTTCTTCCAGTATCCTTTTCTCTGTGCATTATATCTTACTAAGCTATTATAATGTGCTTTCAATGCTGCTTTTACCACCTACATTTCTAGCATTGTCACTTTGACATGTCACTTAATAGTCATCTGTATTATTGTTTCTCTATCAAACAGCTTTAAAGCTACCATTTTAGCCATCACCTAACCCTGTCTCTATTTTCTTTTCTCTTTTTTTTATTTTTGCAGAGTCCTTGTTATATTCTGGTATATTCTTGCTTATTTATTTGTGTATTTAATTTTAATTCCTGACTCTATCCACATGAATGTAATTTTCATCAGAGCAAAAGTATTATATGTCTTGTTCAGGGTTTAAGTATTGAGTATATCTATGTTGACTTTAATTTTTGCTAAAAAATAATCCTTTGGAAATATACTTATTCCTTTGACACTATTGTAAGAAACATTGTGGTCAACATGTTCAAACTTTTTCTATATTTTGAAATAGTTCACCAAAGCGGATAGCTATATCAAAGAGCATGAATTTTTAATTACCAAGTCTTTCAACTTTTGAATACTTCAGCATCTTTTTTTATAAAATGAGTATAAAAATTTATACTAATATCATCATCTGGACTTATGAGATGCTCAAATGAGGCAATAGAGGGGAAATGCCTTGAAATTCTAGTATAATATATTCATTAAAGTACTATTACTATATCTTAAAAGTGTTTATGGGTGTATATTCCTTTTTCTATATGATATTGATTAGGTAAAATTGAAATATGATACTGTAATATGGAAGGATCACCCAGGACACCATGCTGTAAAAAATCTTAACACTACTGCCTAATTAAGAGTTGTGGGTGGAGTAAGGGTCCATGTTACAAAGTAGCTTATAGTCTTTTTGAAGAGGCACTAGTGTATGAATATATGCTATTAGTGAACAAAAGGCTAACTGGTAGTAAGATAGCAGTATGGAACTGGTGCTGGTATGTTCATTGTTTTATTGTTCATAGGAGAGGGTAAAATGATGTTGTATTGTTGGGCCCATAGGAATGGGTGGGTAGGAATGGCATGAGATAAAGTTAGGGAAATGTGGTTATTTAAATGTGTGGTCTCAGCATGATCTGAGATATTATTCTGTACTCTGAAGTACTGAGAATTTGAAGGTAGGAACTATAGATACATATGAGAAATGAAGAGGAAGGATTGACAGGTCTGGATAATTGAATAATTATGTAAGGGATGAAAAAAATGGATGAGTTTCCCATCCTTGTCTGAGAGAATTAGCATGTACAGGGGAAAACGAGGAGGACATTCATAGAAATGATCAGTAAGCAATTTACATCAGAGAACTTGAACTCTGATGATAGGATAGGTCAAGCCTACAGATCCAGAGAAGGTAATTGAAGGTATAAAATAGAATTCACAAGGATAATTAGTTTAGAATAGTAATTCCTTGGTCAAGAACTATGTCTTCAGTAATGCATACATTTGGAGAAAGTTTGGAGAAAGCTAAAAACCACAGAGATTTAAAAAAAAAAAAACAACAATTCAAGTAGATGATAAAAGAGAATAATGAAATATCTCCCAAACTGAAAGAGTGAAAGTGCATTCCAAGGTTGTCTTGAGGAGCCAGTTAACAGTATCAAATGCAGAAAATTTGAGTTAAAAGTAACAAAAAAATTAGGGGTGCCTGGGTGGCTCAGTGGGTTGGGCCTCTACTTTCGGTTCGGGTCGTGGTCTCGGGGTCCTGGGATCGAGCCCCGCATCGGGCTCTCTGCTCGGCGGGGAGCCTGCTTCCTCCTCTCTCTCTGCCTGCTTGTGATCTCTGTCTGTCAAATAAGTAAATAAAATCTTTAAAAAAAAAGTAACAAAAAAATTAAAAAAAATAAAGTACAAAAAATTGACTAGATTTTATACTTACGACATTCATTATCTTCAACAAAGCAGCTTTTTGGAATTGTGGGGGTTAGAAATAAGTGCTTTTTATGGAATCATGGGAGTAGAAGAATTGTGGTTTAATGAGGATGAATAACATAGTCAATACTTATAAGAAATATTTTAATATTCTAATCAAATATTTACACACACAAACTAAATGTGAATTCTAAAACTCTGGTAAGTGGTATGAGGAGGAATAGATGGTTTCATGAGAGTGTTAGGTGTGGAAATTTGAACTAGGCTCAGAATGATACACTAAAGGGAGGTGATAAAAGACTTCAGGGGAATGTAAAGCATCAAGATGGAAGCTAGAGGAAACAGCAATGTCGATTTATTTAATTTTCAAATAAACATTGGAGAAGCTTATGCATGTTCAAGGGAGAAGAAAAGGAGCTACTGTAATATTTGTGTAAATGTGTGTGTGTGTGTGTGTGTGTGTGTGTGTGTGTTGGGAGGGTGTCAATTTGACTGCTTTTAGAAACAGCCTCAAAGAATATCTGTACTCTGATAGGATCTTCATAATTTCAGGGTCAGAAACTCAATTTCATTAGTTTATCAGAGAAAACTTAATTCTTAGAGATTGCTAACTGAACTTTAAAAAAAAAGATTTGTATTTATTTATCTGAAAATAGAGAAGGAGAGAGTGAGCACAAGCTGGGCAGAGGCAGAGAGAGAAGGAAAAGCAGACTCCCCTCTGAGTAGGGAGCCCAATGTGGGGTTCGATCCCAGGAGTCTGAGATTATGACTTGATCCAAAGCCAAACACTTAACTGACTGAGTCACCCAGGTGTCCTGCTAACTTAAGTTCTTGAAAAATGATTTTTTTAAAAAACAGAGACTATCAATATGGTTGTTAATACTAAGCAATAAGAGTACCAAGTGGAAGAGAATGTTCCTGTTGGCTAACTTGTGTGATGCCTGTCCAGCGGGGAAACTAAGTCAATATTAGAGAGTTTCTTTATGAGTGATCAATTCAGTGATTTAAAGAAAGTGTGTCCAAGTTTGAATTACCAACTGTGGAAATAAACTTCTGGAGGATGTGGAAAGAATAAGAGAGAAAACACTCAGGCAAAGGAGTTAAGAGCACTAGCAATAGATTAATTGTACTACAACTTAATTAACTGAGATTTGCCTTTAGTTCCAGTGTGAGTTAAAGTGAATATGAAATTGAGAAAATAGGTTCAGTGAGAAATATTTACCCCTGGCAATAATTGACTATCACTTTAGTAAATATCAGTATTTGTGTCAACTTAAATTCCTATAGTGCTATTCAATTTGAAGTATTCACACATAAGTACACATTTTAAACTGATATGCATATATACCCACATACATTTATTCCCAGAGAACAAGCATAGAAGTCCCGAATCTTTTATCTGAATATGTTTAGATCACTGTTCTCCATGCCTTTTAGAAACTATTCAGGGCCACCTGGATATCTCAGTCAGTTAAGCATCTGTCTTTGGCTCAGGTCATGATCTCATGGTTGTGGGATAGAGGGCTGCAGCAGGGTCTGCCCTTAGTAGGGAGTCTACTTGAGGATTCTCTCTCTGTCCCTCTCCCCCTCCCCCTGCTTACTCTCTCTCTCTCAAATAAATAAAATGAAGTCTTAAAAAAAAGAAACTATTCATCAGCATCAGGGCCTAGATGGAATTTAACAAAGTATGCTTAAAACTATAAGAAATTCTTACACTTATTTTTCTACTTTGACTTGGGATATCTCATCATTTCCCCCAGTTTTGACTCTCTATCTTTAATTACAAGTATACCAGAAATCAAGTTGCACATACTGATGGTTTTCTCCCTTCTGATAGATTTTCCAAACATGTGCCCAACAGGTATCACGTTCACACAGATGTTAAGTTTCCTAAACATACCATATGAAAAGCAAGTTACACTTGAAGAGTCTATTCTCCCAGCTAAATTTACTCCATCTCATATTTCTCATATTTCTAGTCAATCAAAATTTATCTGGGTTTCTTTGGATTTTGAGACCATATTTAGCTCTCTTTTATTCCAGCAAAGATAAGGAAACATCTTTTCTCTACATTAGCAAACACAATGCTGAACATTTAAAGAAACTGAAAAAAAAATCTGTATAAAAATGAATTGATGGGGCGCCTGAGTGGCTCAGTGGGTTAAGCCTCTGCCTTCAGCTCAGGTCATGATCTTGGGGTCCTGGGATCGAGCCCCACATCGGGCTCTCTGCTCAGTGGGGAGCCTGCTTCCTCTCTCTCTCTGCCTGTCTCTCTGACTACTTGTGATCTCTGTCTCTGTCTCTCTCTCTCTCTCTGCACCAAATAAATAAATAAAATCTTTAAAAAAATGAATTGATTATGTTACAGAATATGTCTATGCATACCTTAGATTGCATGTAGACTTTAGTTCCTTTCTCATCCTGTAACCTGGCCTAGGTTGGGTGCAAAATATAAATAATATAAATTGTGTAAGGGAAATAGGGTCAAGCTCAACTAGGTAGGCTGATGGGAGCCATATATCCTCGCACAATCTCCTTATACTCATATGCTAATGAGTGAATAGGAGAAGGATAGATACTGCTTTAGCTCTGAACAGGTCTACAAATGAACAGGTCCAGCTTACACTTTAATCTCTCATTATCAAGTTTTCAAGAGCATCTTTGGATCTGAGTCAGAAAAATTACCTCCCCTAAATTTCAAACTTCTCTGACTAATTTTTGGTGTATTTGCCTTTTCCCTTTTTTAAAGTTCTAGCATCATGAAAATTTTATCTCATCCATGGCTCATCATTTTGATAAATAAAAATGAAACTCTCCCTGCCCTCAGCTTAAACGTGAATTTGTTCATAAGGATCTTCAGGTAAAACTCTTATTTAGGGCACTGACTGAGTTACTGGATCCACACATAAAACATACGCATGTAGAGCTAGAAGTGCCTGGGGATTAATATCTCCCTTGGGTTGCCCCTAAGTTTATGACTGAATGGAGGCAGAGTATGAAAACCTAGCTATCTTGATTCAAGCTGGGACAGACTCTGAGGTATAATTCATGTTCTAGAACTTTCCATGGGATCAGACTGAATCTGGGAGTTGACCTAAAATGTCAATCCTGTTTGACTTCTTCATTTTTACTGTTTACCCCTTCTCTTTATTTTTCTTCTGTGAACATCTTTTTAATAAATGAATCCTTTATTTAGGCTCCATTCCAGAAACTAAAACAGAAGATAGACCCCTTTATCACAGTCATCTGTGATGCCTGTCATAATTGTTGGTTCCTGGTCCAACCCTAAAGATTAAAATCCATTTTTAACACAAATTCTGGATAGTGTATATGTACAGAACTTAAGAACCAGTGGTCTGAATTGTAATTATTAAGCAGTTATGGATGATTCACAATCTGAGTTTCTAATCCAGCCTACTGACTTAGCTAAATAATCAATACCATTTTCCCTTGATACCTGCCTTCATATCACTTCCCCAATATCTAGAATGACAAACATAAATAGATATTTTTCCACATATTTTATTTTACAAAATAAATTCCATACTTTAAATAGTTTATACACAGTAGAGACTTTAAAGTGAAATGTAATATTCACTCTTGGATTTCTGAACTTATATAGTTATGAAAAATAACCATAAAATGTGAATAAATCTAATCTTGATTTGAATGTGCTTTCAGTATAAGGTCTAAATTCCTGAGCTTGCTTAATTTTCAGATCTTCTATAATCTTACATTAGTCTAACTATACTATGTTTGTATGTCAATCTAATTGTCTTCATGATACTTGGTGTTTTCTGAGAGAACTGCTGGAGACAATGGCCTGAATTGTATTTCTTATAAAATCTCAACTACTCTTTGCATAAAGAAATATTGCTACCCACAAAGTTCTCCAACAAAGCCTTGGAATATGGGAAGGACTATGTCTCAATTTTGAAAGGATAAGATAACTCATGAGGACATGAGTTGTGTGCATCTTTTTATATGCTGGATTCAATTTAGATGAAGGCAGAGGTGAATTTTGATCTTCCCATAAGTATGAACCTGTAGATAATTTTATAAGGTAAGTCACAAGGCAGTTTAGTGGTAGAGATTAATTTACTGGCTCTATAAAAAGGCCTTTTTAAATTTTTTATAATTAATATATAATGTATTATTTGTTTCAGGGGTATAGGTCTGTGAATCATCAGTCTTACACAATTCACAGCACTCACCATAGTACATACCTTCCCCAATGTCCATAACCCAAACACACTATCCCTCCCCGCCCACACCTCTCACCAAACCTCAGTTCGTTTTCTGAGATCAAGAGTCTCTTCTGGTTCGTTAAAAAGTTCTTTTTTAAAAAAAATCGTTTAATCGTTATTTCATGAGGGAGCAAATCTTCTCCATTCCAAGAAGTTTGAAATTACATTTATAATTAACACTTTTTATTGTACCAAACGTATTCAAGAATCCTTGTTTTCTGGAAATATGGTGGAGAATTAATATGATCTCTTTCTTAAATCTTTGGTAGAATTCACCAGGGAAACCATCTGGGGGAATTGCTTTCTTTTTTAGAGGTTATGAATTACTGAGTCAATTTCATTAGTATGTATGTCTATTTAGATTACTTACTTCTCCTTGTGTGAGTTTTGGTAATGTGTGTCTTTCAAGGAATTAAAAAAATATATCTAAATTACCAAATTTTTGGACTTGGAAAGGTTCATACTATCCCTTTGTTATCCTTTTAATGTCTGTGTGATCAGTGGTGGTAACCCCTCTTTTGGTTCTAATATTAGCAATTTAGTTCTAATAAATATCTTCTTTGTTTTTTGCTTGGGTAGACTAGATAGAGATTTATGATTTTGTAAATTGTTTTTAAAGAAAGAAAGAGCTTAATAAAAAAATTTAAAAATATATATATAAAAAAAGAAAGAACCAGCTTTGGCTTTGTTGATTTTTTTCTTTATTGACTTCCTATTTTCACTTTCACTTAGTTTTGCTCTAATTTTTATCATTTCCTCTTGTTGCTTTGGGCTTAAATTTTTCTTTTCTAGTTTGAGATGGAAGCTCAGATCATTGATTTTAGATTCTTTTTTTCTTTTTTAATATGTACATTTAGTGCTATAAATTCCCCCTTAGCTCTACTTTCTCTACATTCCACGAATTTTGATAAGTTGTATTTTCATTTTTATTCAGTTCAAAATATTTATTTTATCATGAGACATTTTCCTTTGACCCTTGTCTTATTTATATGTGTTGCTTAATCTTCAAATATTTGGGGATTATCCAACTCTTTCTGTTGTTGGTTTTTATCATAATTTCCTTACAGGGGACATATTGTATATGATTTCTATTTCTTTGTGTTTATTGAGGGGTGTTTTATGGCCCAGAATGTGATATATCTTGGTAAATGTTCCAGCAAGCTTTAAAAATGTACTCTTCTTGGGGTGCCTGGGTGGCTCAGTGGCTTAAAGCCTCTGCCTTCAGCTCGGGTCATGATCCCAGGGTCCTGGGATCGAGCCCCGCATCGGGCTCTCTGCTCAGCAGGGATCCTGCTTCCCTTCCTTTCTTTCTACCTGCCTCTCTACCTACTTGTGATCTCTGTCAAATAAATAAATAAAATCTTTAAAAAAATGTATTCTTCTGGTACTGGATGGAATATTTTATAAATGTCAATTAGAAAAAGTTGATTGATAGACCTGTTCAGGAAAACTATGTCCTTATGGATTTTCTGCCTGCTTGTTCTGTCAATACAATGGGTATTAAAATTCCAACAATAATAGTGGGATTTGCCTCATGTTTTTGATGCTCTGTTGTTAGGTGCATATATATTAATGATTATTATGTAGATAATTGATCCTATTTTTTAAAATTATGCAGAATGGTTTCCTATCTTCATTCTTTAAAAATTTCTTTTCAGTGTACCAGAATTCATTGTTTATGTACCACACCCAGTGTTCCATGCAAGACGTGCCCTCCTTAATAACCACCACCAGGCTCACCCAACCTCTTGCCCCTTCAAAACCCTCAGATTGAGGGTAGTGTAGTACTTTCAGTGTTTATTATGCTTAGCAGTCCCTGGACTTTCTGGGTCTGTGGTTTGGTTTCTGTCATTAAGGTAATTTGGGGAAGTTTTATGCCTTTCTCCCTCAGATATCCCATATATGTATATGTTTGATATTATTCTTTTATTTCTTTTTTTTAAGATTTTATTTATTTATTTGACAGACAGAGATCACAAGCAGGCAGAGAGGCAGGCAGAGAGAGAGGGGAGGAAGCAGGCTCCCCACTGAGCAGAGAGCCTGATGCGGGGCTCGATCCCAGGACCCTGGGTTCATGACCTGAGCCAAAGGCAGAGGCTTTAACCCACTGAGCCACCCAGGCGCCCTGATATTATTCTTTTGATACTTTTCTTTTGATGTTGTCCTAAAGTTCTTACATATATTGCTCTATATTTTCGCATTATTTTTTCTCTGCATTTCAGTTTGGGAAGTTTCTATTGGCTAAACTTGAAGCTCACTGATTATTTCCTTGCCTTGTCCAATTGTTGAGCCCCTCCAAGGCATTCTTCATTTTTTTTTAAAGAATTTATTTATTTATTTGACACGAGAGAGAGAGAGAGAGAGATCACAAGTAGGCAGAGAGGCAGGCGGGTGGGGGAGGGGAAGCAGGCTCCCCGCTAAGCAGAGAGCCTGATGCAGGGCTTGATCCCAGGACCCTGAGACCATGACCTGAGCCGAAGGCAGAGGCCCCAACCCACTGAGCCACCCAGGCACCCCGCATTCATCACGTCTATACAACATTCTGATGTCTAGCATTTCTCTTTTTGCCATTTTTATTTTTAATTGTTTTTTATTATTTTTAAGTTTTTATTTAAATTTCAGTTAGTTGGGACACCTGGGTGGCTCAGTCAGTTAAGTGTCCAAATACTGATTTTGGCTCAGGTCATTATCTCAAGGTTGTGAGATTAAGCCCTTCATTGGGCTCCACGTGGGGTGTGGAGCCTGCTTAAGATTCTATCTCTCACACTCATTCCCCCCTGCAACCCTCTCTCTATAATAAAATAAAATAAAATTAAATTAAATTAAAATTAAGAAATTAAAACATAAATTTATGTTAGTTAACATGCAATGTAATATTAGTTTCAGTTGTGCAATATAGTGATTCAACACTTCTATACAATGCTCAGTGCTATCACAAGAGCATTCCTTAATCTCCATCACCTATTTAACCTGACCCCTGCCCACTTCCTCTCTAGTAACCTTCAGTTTGTTCACTCTAGTTAAGAGTCTGTTTCTTGGTTTGCCTCTCTTTCTCTTTTTGTACCCTTTCTCATTTTCTTAAATTCCACATAGGAATAAAATCATATGGTATTTGTCTTTCTCTGATTTATTTCACTTAGCATAATAATCTCTAGCTCTACCCATGTCATTGCAAATGGCAGATTTTGTTCTTTGTTATGTCTGAGTAATATTCCTTGTATGTATATACCACTTCTTCTTTATCCATTCAACAGTAGATGGACTCATAGACTGTTTCCATAATTTAGCTAATGTAGATAATGCTGCTATAAACATTTGGATGCATATATTACTTTGAATTAGTGTTTTGGTATTTTTTGGTGTAAATAATGAGTAGTGCAATTGCTGCATCATAGGATGTATTTTTTATTTTTTAAAAATTTTAGTTTTTTATTTGAGAAAGAAATCATGAGCATGATTCGTGGGTGGGGCAGAGGAAGAGGGAGAAGCGGATTCCCTTCTGAGCAGGGAGCCCAATGCAGGGCTTGATCCCAGGAGCCTGAGATCATGACTTGAGCTGAAGGCAGGCACTTAACTGACTGAGCTAACCAGGTGATCGTATTTTTAACTTTTTGAGGAACCTCCATACTATTTTCCAGAGTGCCTCTACCAGTTTGCATTCCTTTCAATAGTGTTACTCTTTCTCCACATCCTTGCCAACACCTGTTGTTTCTTGTGTTTTTTATTTTAACCATTGTGACAGGTGTAAGGTGATACATCATAGTTTTGATTTGCATTTCCCTGATGATAAGTGATGTTGAGCATCTTTTGATGTGTCTATTGGCCATCTGCATGTCTTCTTTGAGATAATGTCTATTTGTGTCTTCTATCCATTTTGCAATTGGATTATTCCTTTTTGAGTTGTTGACTTTTATAAGCTCTTTATATACTTTGGATACTAACCTTTTATGATATAAATCATTTGCAGATAATCTTCTCCCATTCTGTGGGTTGACTTTTAGTTTTGTTGATTGTTTGCTTCACCGTGCACAAGATTTTTATTTTGATGAAGTCAAAATTTTGCTTTTCGTGCTTATTTTGCAAAATTTTGCTTATTTTGCTTTTCTTACCCTAGCCTCAGGAGACATACTTAGTAAGACATCACTTCAGCTGATGTCAAAGAAGTTACTGCCTGTGTTCTCTTCTAGGCTTTTTATGGTTTCAAGTCACCGACTTAGGTCTTTAATCCATTTTGAATTTATTTTTGTGTCTGGTATAAGAAAGTGGTCCAGTTTCATTCTTTTGCATGTTGCTCTCCAGTTTTCCCAACACCATTTGTTGAAAGGACTGTCTTTATCCTGATGGATATTCTTTCCTACTTTGCCACAGATTAATTGGCCAGATTAATTGACCAATAGGTGTGGATTCATTTCTGGACTTTGTATTCTGTTCTGTTGATCTATGCGTCTATTGTTGTATCAGTACCACACTGTTTAAATTATTATAGCTTTGTAATATAACTTGAAGTTCAGAATTATGATGCCTCCAGTTACGCTTTTCTTTTTCAATGATGCCTTCGCTATTCAGGGTCTTTTGTGGTTCCATACAAATTCTGGGATTGTTTGTTCTAGCTCTGTGAAAAATGCTGGTGGTATTTTGATAGAGATTGTATTAAATATCTAAATTTTTTTGGGTAATATAGACCTTTTAACAATATTCGGTCTTCCAATCCATGAGCATGGAATGACTTCCCATTTCTTTGTGTCATCTTTAATTTCTTTCATAAGTGTTTAAGTGTTCAGAATACAGTTCTTTCACCTGTTTGGTTAGGTTTATTCCTAGGTATTGTATTGTTTTTGGTATTTATTTATTTATTTATTTATTTATTTAGAGACTGAGAATGCAAACAAGGGGAAGGGCAGAAGGAAAAGGAGAGAGAATCTCAAGCAGAATCCCTGAAGATTGTAGAGCATGATGTGGGACTTAATCTTACAACCCTGAGATCATAAGCCAGGCCAAAATCAGGAGCTGGACACTTACTGACTGGGCCACTCAGGTACCCCATTAATTTCTCTTTCTGCTGCTTCATTATTGATATATAGAAATGCATCAGATTTCTGCACATTGATTTTGTATCCTGTGACTTTACTGAATTCATGTATCTGTTCTGCAGTGTTTTGATGGAGTCTTTCTGCTTTTCTATATATAGTATCATGTCACCTGCAAATAGTGAAAGGTTGACTTCTTCTTTGCCAATTTGAATGCCTTTTACTTCTTTTTGTTGTTTGATTGCTCAGTCTAGGACTTCTAGTACCATGTTAAATAACAGTGGTGAGAGTGGACATCCATGTCTTCATTCCTGTCTGAAGAAAATCTCTTAGTTTTTCCCCATTGAGGATGATATTATCTGTAGGTTTTTCCTAGATGGCCTTTACTCTGTTGGGGTATGTTTCCACTAAACTTCATTTGTTGATGGGTTTTATCATGAATGAATGTTGTATATTGTCAAATGCTTTTTCTTCATTTATTGAAATGATTTTATGGTTCTTATCCTTTCTCTGATTGACTTTATGTATCACATTGATTGATTTGCAAATATTTAACCACACTTGCAACCCAGGAATAAATCCCAGTTGGTCACAGTGAATGATTTTTTAATGTATTGTTGGACATAGTTTGCAAGTACTTTGGTGAGGATTTTTGCATCTGTGTTCATCTGGTATATTGGCCTTTAGTTCTCTTTTTTAGTGGTATCTTTATCTGGTCTTGGTATGAGGGTAATGCTGGCTTCACAGAATGAATTGGAAGTTTTCCTTCTTTTTTTTTTTTTTTTTTTTTTTTTTAGGGGTTGGGGAATAGTTTGAGAGGAATAGGTATTAACCTTATTAACCTTTCTTTAAATGTTTGGTAGAGGGGTGTCTGGGTGGCTCAGTCAGTTGAATATCTGTCTTTGGCTCAGGTCATGATCCTATGATCTTGGGATCCAGCCCCACATCTGGCTTCCTGCTCAGCAGGGTGTATGCTTCACCCTCTGCTCCTCCCCTTCTTCATGATTTTGCTTGCACACGTGCTCTCTTTCTGAAATAAGTAAATAAAATCTTTTAAAAAAATAAATGGTAGAATTTGTCTGTGAAGCCCTCTGAGCCTGGATTTCTGTTTGTTAGAAGGTTTTTTGTTTTGTTTTACTGATTCAAATTCTTTTCTGATTATCAGTCTGCTCAAGTTTTCTTTTTCATCCTGTTTCAGTTTTGTTAGTTTATGTTTCTAGAAATTTATCCATTTCTTCTCAGTTGTCCAGTGTGTTGGCGTATAGTTTTTCATATTTCCTTGTAACTGTATTTCTGTGATGTTGGTTGTTATTTCTCCTCTTTCATTTCTGATTTTACTCATCTGAGTCCTTTCTCCTTTCTTTTTGATAAGTCAGGCTAGAGGTTTTTCAATTTTATTGATTTTTTTCAAAGAACAAGCTCCTGGTTTTATTGATTTGTTCTATTGTTGTTTTAAGTTTCATTTACTCATTTATTTCTAGTATAATCTTTTTTTTTAAAGAATTTATTTATTTATTTGACAGAGAGAGATCACAAGTAGACAGAGAGGCAGGCAGAGAGAGAGAGAGAGAGAAAGGGAAGCAGGCTTCCTGCCGAGCAGAGAGCCCGATGCGGGACTCGATCCCAGGACCCTGAGATCATGACCTGAGCCGAAGGTAGTGGCTTAACCCACTGAGCCACCCAGGCGCCCCATATTTCTAGTATAATCTTTATTATTTCCTTTCTTCTGCTGGTTTTGGATTTTGCTTGTTGTTCTTTTTCTAGCTCTTTTAGGTGTATGGTTGTGTTGTTTATCTGAGATTTTTCTTGCTTCTTGAGGTAGGCCAATATTACTATAAACTTCCCTCTTAGAACAGCTTTTGTTGTACCCCAAAGGTTTTGGACCATTGTATTTTCATTTTCACTTGCTTCCATGTACTTTTTAATTTCTTCTTTTATTTCCCAGTTGACTAGTTCATTGTTTAATAGCATGTTATTTAACCTCCCTGTATTTGTGGTCTTTCCAGATTTTTTCTTGTGGTTGGCTTCTAGATTCATAGCATTGTGGTAAAAAAAATTTCATGGTATGAGTTCAATCTTCTTGAATCTGTTGAGGCTAGTTTTGTGGGCTAATATGTAATCTGAACAATTCTGAAGAATGTTTCATGTGCACTTCAAAAGAATGCATATTCTCCTGTTTTAGGTTGTAATGTTCTGCATATATCTGTTAAATCCATCTATTTCAGTGTGTCATTCAATGCTGTTGTTCCCTTGCTGATTTTCTCTTTAGATGATCTACTCATTGATGTAAGTGGGTTTAACGTCCCCTACAACTATTGTATTATTATTAATTAGTTCCTTTATTGATTATTCCTATTATTGATTAGTTCCTTTATGTTTGCTATTGCTTTTTATATTTGGGTACTCCCAAATTGGGTGCATAAATATTTACAATTGTTTTATCTTCTTTTTAGATTATCTCCTTTATTATTATATAGTGTCCTTCTTTGTCTCTTATACAGTCTTTGTTTTAAAGTCTGATTTTTCTGATATAAGTGATGCCATTCAGCTTTTTTTTGACATCTGTTTACATGATAGATGTTTGTCCATCCTCTTTTAATCTGCCTGTGTCTTTAGGTCTAAAATGAGTCTCTTATAGGCAGTATATAGATGGGTCTTGTCTGTTTATCCATTCTGTCACCTGATGTATTTCAATTGAATTGTTTTAGTCCATTTGCATTCAAAGTAATCATTGATAGATATATATTTATCATTTTATTATTTGTTTTGTGGTTATTTCTGAAAATTTTCTCTGATTTTTTTCTTGTCTTTCATGTTTTGCTGCTTTTCTTTAGTGATATATTTGGATTTCTTTGTCTTAATTTTTTACATATTTATTAGTGGTTTTTGATGTAAGTTACCATTAGGTTTGTATATAACCTCTTCTGCATATAGTAGTCTATATTAAGTTGATGGCTATTTAAGTTTGAACCTATTCTTTATTCTTTTCCTCCCCATGTTTTAGGTACATGTTGTGAGTTCCTTGACTGATTTTTTACAGAAATATTCATTTTTACTACTTTTGTGTTTTTATGCTGTCTCTTTTTACTCTCCTTCCCACTCAAATAGTCTCCTTTAGTATTTCTTGAAGGGCTTGTTTAGTGGTCACAACTCTTTTTGTTTTTATCTGGGAAACTCTTCATCTCTCCTTCTATTCTGAATGATAGCCTTGCAGGATAGAGGATTCTTGGCTGCAGATTTTTTCCCATTCAACACTTTGAGTATATCATGCCACTCTCTTCTGGCTTGCATTGTTTCTGTTGAAAAATCTGCTAGACTTATGGTTTGCCCCTTGTAAGTGACTATATTCTTTTATCTTTCTGCTTTTAAATTTTGTTCTTTATCACTGTTTCTTGTCATTTTAATTTTAATATGTCTTGATATGTGTCTGCTTTTGTTGATTTCGATGGGAGTTCTCTGTGCCTCCTGGACCTGAATATCTATTTCCTTCTCCAGGTTAAGAATGTTTTCAGCTATTATTTCTTTTCCTTTTAAAAAATTAAATTGAATTAAATTTCTTCTGTGTTCCAGAATTCATTGTTCATGCACCACACCCAGGGCTCCATGGAACACGTTCCCTCCTTAATACCCACCATGAGGCTAACCCAACCCCCCACTCCCCTCCCCTCTAAAACCCTCAGTTTGTTTCTCAGAGTCCACAGTCTCTCACGGTTTGTCTCCCCCTCCAATTTCCCCTAACTGTGTTATTCCTTTTGCTCCACAAGTAAGTGAAACTATATAATTGACTCTCTTTGCTTGACTTATTTCACTCAGCATAATCTCCTCCAGTCCCATCCCTGTTGATACAAAATTTGGGTATTCATCCTTTCTGATGGAGGCATAATACTCCATAGTGTATATGGACCACATCTTCCTTATCCATTCGTCCATTGAAGGGCATCTTGGTTCTTTCCAGTTTGGCGACTGTGGCCATTGCTGCTATGAACATTGAGGTACAGATGGCCCTTTTCACTACATCTGTATCTTTGTGGTAAATATCCAGTAGTGCAGGGTCATAGGGTAGCTCTATTTTTAATTTCTTAAGGAATCTCCACACTGTTTTCCAAAGTGGCTACCCAGCTAGCTATATATTTCTTTAAAGAAATTTTCTGCTCCATTTCTCTCTTTTCTTCTTCTGGGGCTCCTATAATGTGAATGTTATTACATTTCACGGAGTCACCAAGTTTCCTCAGTCTATTCTTATTTTGCATACTTCTTTTCTTCTCTCTTTTGTTCAGCTTAATTACTTTCCATTAGTTGGTCTTCTAGGTCACTAATGCATTCCTTTGCTTCTTCCATCCTGCTGTTCATTCCATTAAGTGTGTTTCTCAGTTCGTTTATTGAGCCCTTTATCCCTGCTATGTTATTCTTTATCTCTGTGTTAAGGGGTCATTCATGTCTTTCACCATTTTCTCAAGTTGAGTGAATATTTTTTTATTGCTTTAAATTCTTTATCAGGCATGCTACTTATTTCTGTTTCACTTAGATTTTTGACTGTGGCCCTGTCCTTTTCTTTTGTTTGGGATAAATCTCTTTGTCTCTTCATTTTTTTTTTTTTTACCTCTCTATGTCTGTTTCTGGGTGTTAAGAAAGTCAGCTATGTCTTCTGCTCTTGAAGATTGTGACTTTATGAAGAATCAGTCCTGAATGCCTTAAATACAGTGTTCCCTCTTCACCAGCACCTGGCACTTCAGGAGAGTATCCTATGTATATTCCCTACACCCTTCTGTTACATTTGAGTTACTTTTCCTTTTAGTGTAGTTGACTATACTGACTCTGTGTTTTTTGTGGGCTAAACTTGCTCTCTGTCAGCTCTGAGGGGGTGTGCTTACCAGGGAACTTGGGAGCAGGTGGCAGTATTAGTAAAACACGTTCTCTCAGCCTCTAGTCCGATGCCAGGTCCCCCAAAGCAATGTGGTGGCTGGAGGATACACACTGCAGCAGCTGTGGGTGTGTGAGGCTGGGCACAGCATGTGGTGATGGTTGGATGTGTCTGGACCAGGTACACCATGGTGGCATGGGGCACATGGCTGGGTATGACAAGGTGCATGGCTCAGCAGCTGGGCCTGGCAGCAGCTGTGTAACTGGAATGTGGGCACAGCGTGTGGTGAAAACAAGTCATGGTTTTAAAATGAACTACTAACAAGGTCTTGCTTTGAATTCTTTAGAATGGAATAAGTATATTTTTATGATAGTTCATTTCCACACAATAACTTGTTAGGCAACAATTAATTAGCATAATTGGGTTTTTTTGGAGGAAGAGAAGAAAAGCTGTATTGGGCTGCTGGCTTACTACTGGGGATATCTGGGTTGAGGGGAGGCCAAGGAAATAGGAAACTTATTGTTGCTTGAGCTTTGTGCTTTTCATGTTTGATTCAATTACAGCAGTAATAATAAATAATTTGTTTATTTTTTATTAACAAAAGGTCAGAAATCACCACTAGACAGTTATCTAATTATTAGATTCAACTGGAGAGATGAACGCATCACAGGTCTCTGCTTCCTTTTATAAAGATTTATTATTCCCAAGGTGGCTAATTCTTCTAGAAATTGTTCCAGGTTAGCTATATAACAAATTGTTAAGACAAAAATTCACTTGATAGGTTTATTATCTAGTTTATTTTCTAATTCTCTATGTAATGCTACTTTAAATAAAACTGTAGTTAGTAGGTTAAAACTTAAATACACCAAATTTTATTTGGAACAATTGATCAGGTTTATAATATCACCCTATTTAACAGGGGATTTCTTAGTTTCTGTATTTTAACTGAAGTCTTTTGAAACTGAGATAAATTTCCCGGGGTGGGGGGGACCTCCCAGAATGTTGCAGATTTCTCCTTAAGGACACTTATGATTTAAATAATGGCAATTTCTATGGTTTAAAAAGAAGAGCTGATGAGGGATGCCTTGGTGGCTCAGTTGGTTAAGCACCTGCCTTCGGCTCAGGTCATGACCCCAAGGTCCTGGGATTGAGTCCCTAATCGGGCTCCTTGCTCAGCAGGGAGGCTGTTTCTCCCTCTTCCTGCCACTCTCCCTGCTCCCCAGTTTGTGCTCTTTATCTCTGACAAATAAATAAAATCTCTTTAAAAAAATAAAAAAGCTAATGATTAACTAGATGCTGTACTGGCATTGCCATATTCAAAGTATCAAATTATTTTTTGTATAAAATTTTGGGGAGTATAGCAAAGTAAAATATAAACAAATTGATTATTTTTTTCTGAAACCACAGTATATTACTTCAATCAATTCTTTATATATCACTGTGATGTTTGAGATTTATCGTGATGTCCCTGAGGTCCTGTAACTAGATTATGAGGTGCCTTCTCAGTCATTAAAGAATATAAATTGTGTTCAGTGTTGCCTTACAGTGAAATGCCATTTTGTTGAGATGGGGTAATCCATATAATATATATATAGTAATTGTCAGCTAAATAGAAGAGCAAATGAACTGAATCATCCAATTAACCATGTAGACAAGTGAAGATATATTTGGGTCAAATAAAGGTACTCAGCTTACTCCCAGGAATCACTTAGAGGGTGTTTGCTCATTGTGGTGTAAATGAGCACTTAATACTTTTAGAGGTGCCCCCTGAGATGATACCTATGCTGTCTTGGCAAAGAACTGTATCTCTGTTGCTTATTTCAGATAACTAAAGACTGCAAAGAGTAATTTGCCCTGAATTAGCAGAATATCTTATTATTATATATGTTACAGTAAGATTTAAAAAAAAACAATATTAATACTTCAATTTCCATCATTATATTATCCTGATGTCTAAAACATCTGTCAACCCCTGTACAATGTGGAAAAGTGATTTACTTTTTTAAAATATACATAGGACTAAAATAAAGTTAAATAAACAGGTACCTGGGTGGTTGAGTCTGTTTAGCATTTGACTCTGGCTCAGGTTGTGATCTTGGAGTCCTAAGATTGAGCCCCATGTTGGGCTCTCCACTCAGCAGGGAGTCTGCTTGTCCCTCTCCCTCCACTAATCTCTCTACCCTTGTTCTCTCTCTCAGATAAATAAAAAAAAATTAAAAATAAATAAAGTTAAATAAATTCCCTTTATATTTAACTATCATGCTAACTTCCCAAACTCTAAATAAACCAGTAAATAAGAATTTATAGATTGCCAAAGAGTAATTATTTTTATGACTGAGTTATTTAAAATTATTTTACCAGTCTTCATACTATTCAGAAGCTCATCTCCTTTCAAATTCACAATGCTTTTTAAAAGGATCAATTCAAATACTATGAGATCATTTATGTATCTAGCTATTATGGACTGAATGCTTGTGTTCCCTCAAATTCATTTGTTAAAGCCAGAACCCCCAATGTAATGGTATCAGAAGGTGGGTTCTTTGGGAGGTAATTAATTTTTTTTTTTATTTTAAATTTTATTTTTTTTAAACATATAATATCTTTTTATCCCCAGGGGTACAGGTCTGTGAATCGCCAGGTTTACACACTTCACAGCACTCACCACAGCACATACCCTCCCCAATGTCCATA
>NW_019154164.1:1931528-1959334 GCF_002288905.1 Enhydra lutris kenyoni | reverse complement strand
GTGCTTCGTTGCTCCGCCGCTTGCCGGGAGCCGGCCCCTCCCCCCGCGGTCTATCTTCCCGTCGCTTTGGATTCACTTCTCCGCCCGTCTTACCTTTCAGAAAGTGGTTGATTTTCTGTTTCTAGAGTTGCTTTTCTTCTTCTCTTCGATCTCCCGTTGGATTTGTAGGTGTTTGCAATCTTTAGATAAGCTATCCAGCTGATCTCCCGCTACCTGAAGTAGTCTCAGCCTGCTACTTCTCCGCCATCTTGACTCCTCCCATCGGGAGGTAATTAATTTTAAGTGAGGTAATGAGAGTAGGGTCCTTCCAATGGGATTACTTCCCTTACAAGAAACCAGAGTTTGCTTTTGCTTGCTTACTCTTGCTCATGCTTGTTCTCTCTCACTCCACACTGTCAGCACGGTATGAAGAGTCGATCATCCACAAGACAGTCCTCGGGAGGAACTGAATTGTGTAGCACCTTGATTTTCCCAGCCTCCAGAATTATGAGAAATAAATGTCTGTTGTTTTAGTCACCCAGTTTATGGTATTTTGTTACAACAGCCTGAGCAGACTAAAACATTATGTTTTCTCATATACAAAGTATATGTTAATTTATTGATTGAGTGCACAATTTTTTCTAGGAAATCTAGTAGTTACTGGGAATGCAAAATAACTTAAACCTAGCTCTTAACCTTTGGGAACTTACAGATTAACAGGAGTGACAGCCAATGACAAATGCAAAGTAAAAAAATAAAGGATTCTATGAGAACATATAAGTGGGGCACATGACTTGAACTGCACTGTTTAAATGAATCTATTGTCTTACCTATCAAGGTAAACACCACCTTACATATGTGAAATTTCCTCCACCTCCACATCTTGTAATTGTACATCAGCAGTATTCTGGAACTTGAGGTTTTCATAATTATTCAACTTCACTGAAAAATTAAGACCATATAAAAATAACAGATAATTCAAATCAGTCCTAAAAAGTTAATTTTTGGATATGAAAGAGTAGTATTTTATATATGGAATTAAGGTTGTGGTGACCTTAAATGGTAGTATATCCAGATTACTTAGGGATCCTGCCTCTGCCCCAGCTCATCCCTGGAGGTTTATTAGAAAGCTGTATGCATGTCTGAAAATGCTAAATTAGATATGAATTGCTACTCTGTTATTATCCAGGTCACTACAAACTGAAATGCAAGGCTCTCTCATAAGACTAAATTATAACATGTAATTTAGAAATGTAGAAAGGACTATACATTTGCCTCATTTCAAATTCATAGTTTACAACCAGCCTTTCACTGAACTCAAAGTAAAAAGAAGGCCTAAATCCTAAAAAGCCCATGAGAGAGAATATGCAACATATCTTTACTTTCTCAATGCTACATAAAAAAAGAAGAAAGACAAAGAGATTCATCAGCACTTATGACATTTACTCTCATAGTAATTACAACCTAATCAATTTCCTAGTATCTCACAAATCAGATTATTATTTCACCCATTTTGGTTTGGGGAGTTGGGTGGGAAGGATGTACAGACAAAAGTGGACAGGAAAGCAGCCAAAAGGGTAAGAGCTTCTCCCTGATTCTCTCGCTTTCCTTTCTTATTTAAGCCATTGACTTTAATGGGCAAGCCCATGATGTAGTTGTTTTTCTCAGGAAAATATAGATAAAAGGCCTATCAAAAATAAAATTTATATATTTTGTTTATAATTTAGCAGAGCTTCTACTGATCCTTCTTGGACCAATATAATAGATATTCTAGTTGATTGTCCTCAAAAGTTTCAGAGATTGGTCAGGACCATAACTTAAATTACCTCTAAGGGTTCCCTGTTCCTGATGCTGAATGTTGACTCCTATTCGTTGGTCTGATAAATAAGAGGTAAAGTTACACTATCTTACTCTATTCTTCACAAAGGGTTATACAATAAAATAGAATAGAAGAGGGCTGAATTTTAAATATAATCAACCTCTATCACATTATTATAAATTCCCAAAGAGACTTTAAAAACCCAAAAATGAAATCTGGGAGAAATCTTGTAATAAATTAAACTTCCATAGAAGTCAAAACCCAATAATCTCCTCTTTTATAGTTTTTATTCTGTGACTCTCAGCCAGGTTTTAGGGATCTCACTTACTTGCCAAAGTGGAAGTGGGCTAAAACGTGGGTTATCTTCCAATAAAACTACTGTCATTTCCCTGTTTGAAATTTGGATTAGCCAACCCCTTATTACTGAACATTTGCATTTTAAGTATTTTTGTTCCATAAAATATTACACCTGATATGTCAGAAGGAAAATTTTTCTTGTTACTAATTATTTCCTCAGAATAAATTTCTTAAAAATATGTTGCTCTGTATAAAGTTATTCATATTGTTGTAGTTTGGATTTCTTTCAAATAAAATCTAGAACAAGGGCCCATATAAGGGTGTTCTTATGGAAAGTTATGTGAGATTGTAGGGTTGAGGGCCCATGGAGAGTGAAACTTGGACAAAGGAAAAATAACAGTTACCTAGTTCTTTGTTCCACAGGAATACAGAAGTCTGTATCAGATGCATTTGTAAAGTTTCTGTTGGAGCATAATGGGCAAAAGCGCTAATCCTTTGACTTTCATCTTCTTTGGGTTAACAGTTGTCCCATTGGGTTATTAACTCTCCCACATTTCTTGGTAGAACATATAAAAGTGCTGAGGATTCTTCCATAGGTGGCCCATGCTGCAGCATCAGAGAAATCCTAGAGCCATAAATAAGAGAAATGTGGAAGCCTCCTTGGGCAGTTAGTGTGAAGTAGGATGAAACCAGCACAAAATGTTCCCCACAGGCATGGTGAGATTCAGAACTGATGTTGGATTATGTGAGGTGATACACAAGAAGCCTGATAAAATTGTCCATTAATGTCTATTAACCCTGAAGATGGTGACCAGTCACAATCTCTAAAAAGGTTTTGATACAGGAGAAGCAGTAGAAGAATCTACAGGTCTTACTTGCTGTCACTGATTCTGATGATGTAATTAACATTCACTCTCATCCTTCACTATACATTCTGAATTTCTCTCACACATAACTAACCCTTTAGCGAGTCTAATTTTCTTGTTTGGGGCTGGTGGTGATGAAGACATTTACCTCTGAGGCACCTGAGACATTAGTTTCTTCATCCCTGTTGGGTCTTGTTTGCTATAATTATATATTATGAAGTACTTTCCTTTTCATTAATCACCAGATGGATAGAGAAATACATAGATGATAGATGATAGATAGATAGATAGATAGATAAAACTGTGCCACTTTATCTTTCTATCAAAAGTGATGGTGGTGCATTTCCTAAACTCTTATCAATAACAGTTATTGTTAGTAAAAGCAAAATTACCAATATTATAGATGAAAAATGGGATCTCATTACTTTAATTTTGCTATTTGATTTCTAAGGAATTAAGGGTGTTTACACACAATTCTTTATCCTTTTGTATTTCTTCATTTTTGAATACCTTATTTTTCTCCTCTTATTATTCTATCGTACATTTATAAAAGTTGTATTGATTATGAGCTCAAAAATATTTAATAATATGATAAGACTGAAATGTGAATGACCTTCGGTAAAGATATTTGGAGCAATAACAATTTTCTAGTGCCTTATAAATTGTACTGGGCTGTTGTATAAATTGTACTGTAGATTGTTACTCATTTCTTTGCACCAGTTGTAAAATAGACCATTATAACGAACTCTTAACCACCAAACCCTAGTGTTAAACCTAGGATTATGGTGAGTAGAGCATTCTTCCTATAAAAATTAGAAGGAGGGTATTTTTTAAAGTTGTCATTTAAATTCTAGTTAGTTAACAAACAGTGTAATATTAGTTTCAGGTGTATAATAAAGTGATTCAGCACTTACATACAACACCCGGTGCTCATCACAAGAAGAGTACTTTAAAAGTATATTATATTGATACTTCTGGACTAAAGTGTTATTAATTACCTGAAAATATTTTCTGGTTCTGCTTAGATAATAAAATCAAAGTATTTGAATGAGAAGCTCATGCATATTACTCTAATTTTCTCCACTGGTTATCACCAAGGTAGGGTATCAATTGAATTTACAGATTTATCAGTCACTTGCAGCACTGTTTATATTATGTGGGCTGCCTTAAAATCCAAGTCATAGAACGAATTTAATTTTCTGCTCAAGAGCACAGTTTAATTTACATTCAATGTGTTCTGTTGTTTAGGGTTTAGGCTTTTCAGAAAATAGTTTCAACAGAACACTTCCTGAGGCAGGTTATAAATTCTAAGTTGCAGAATATCACTGAAGAAATTTAGAAGTTACCTTTTCATTAATTAAGCCCAGTATTTAAATTAGCTTTTGAGTAGAAATTATAAGAGGCAAAGTTTGGTTCAAAATAAGAAGAAGAGGGACACCTGGGTGTCTTAAGTCAATTAAGTGGCTGTCTTTGGCTCAGGTCATGATCCCAGGGTCCTGAGATTGAGTCCGGAAACAGGCTCCTTGTTTAGCAGGGAGCCTTCTTCTCCCTCTGCCTCTGCCTCTGCCTGCTGCTCCTCCAGCTTGTGCTTTCTCTCTCTCTCTCTCTCTCTCTCTCTCTCTCTCTCTAGCAAATAAATAAATAAAATATAAAAAATAGGAAGAATAGTTTATTCATTTTAAACTAGGATTTAAAATGATTTAAACTAGGATTTAAAATAAACTTAAAAATGGAGAACACTACCTCAAGACAGTTAAGTTCTCAATCACTATCCGTGTTAAATGTCCAGAAACTCCATTGTTTTAGAGGGAACTCATACTGGAAGTGAGAGGTTGACCTAACACACTGACTGCATAAGGATACACTAGGCTCTGCACATTAACAAACCACTATAAAAGTAGGCTTAGGGGGCACCTGGGTGGCTCAGTGGGTTAAAGCCTCTGCCTTCGGCTCGGGTCATGATCCCAGGATCCTGGGATCAAGCCCCGCGTTGGGCTCTCTGCTCTCAGCAGGGAGCCTGCTTCCCGTTCTCTCTCTGCCTGCCTCTCTGCCTACTTGTGATCTCTGTCTGTCAAATAAATAAATAAAATCTTTAAAAAAAAAAGTAGGCTTAGGACAAAAATGTTTCTCACAGTGGCTCAGTTGGTTAAGTGTCTGCCTTCAACTCAGGTCACAATTTCAGTGTCCTGGGATCAAGCCCTGTGTTGGTTTCTCTGCTCAGTGGGGAGTCTGCTTCTCCTTCTCCCTCTCTGCATGCTCTCTCTTTCTCTAAAATAAATAAAATATATATTTTTAAAAAGATTTTATTCATTTATTTGACAGAGAGAGAGATCACAAGTAGGCAGAGAGTCAGGCAGAGAGAGAAGGGGAAGCAGGCTCCCTGCTGAGCAGAGAGCCCAATGCAGGACTCGATCCCAGGCTCCTGAGATCATGACCTGAGCTGAAGGCAGAGGCTTAACCCACTGAGCCACCCAGGCACCCCAATAAAATATATTTTAAAAAAGTTTCTCACATGCTAAAAGTACAAGGGAAGTTGGGGGGCTTGGGTAGTGTACATCTGCTCATCATCATTAAATAGGGATTCGGGTTGGTGGAGTTCTTATCTTGGCATGAGCTTCCATTATCACTAGAGCACTGGAAAGGGAAGATGGTGAATCACACAATATCTCAACATTTCCCCTGTAAATGATAGTCCATTTTATTGGCCAAATGAAAACATTACCTAACTTCAACAAAGGCTGGGAGTACCATCTTGCCATGTCACTATAGAGAAAACTAGATCTGTGAACAGCCCTAGGAGCAACCACAGTGACCAACTATTTTTCATTTCTGGAACTATTTTGCTTCCAAATATCAAAAAATTAATATGTGGATATGGAAATAGAACCCACATTAGTATAGTAGAGACTCAACTTGTCTACCTTCTGTGTCTCTATGAAAGCATTTCGTGGAAGCAAAGGAGTGAATACAACCAAAAAATTAATGGATGCTGTCTTTGCTATAATATCTGGATGAATACTGCATCTTTTGAGGATGTACAGAGAGAAAAGAACCATATATGGAAACTTTGAAAAATAAAAATACTGCAGAACATGTTAAAGAGAAGACTCAGATGTAAAATACTACCAAACCTAATTATAATCTTCTAAAGAATACTTTTTCTTTCTTTATATAGCATAATAAATCATGAATTCTATGTAATAGGAATAGAAATATAAAAAGCTATTATATACTGACGTGAAAAACCGCAGATGGGTCAAAGTAGCAGACAAGAATGGAGCCCTGGCTACCTCAAAGACAATCATTCAAAATATTTCTATAATCTGCATACTTATTTCTATATGTATTATCACCATCAAGTTCAAGCCACCATAATCTCTAGTTTGGAAAGTTTCAATGATCTCTTAGTGTCCCCGCCTTATCTTCTATTGCTACAACTAATCTTATTTCCAAACTGCAAATATACTGATATTTTTAAAATGCAAACATTATATTGTTACTCCTTTCTTTTTTTTCTCTCTCTTCTTTTAATTGATGTATAATTGACATATAATGTTATATTAGTTTCAGGTGTACAATATAGTGATTCAACACTTCCATACAGCACTTGGTGTTCATCGCAACAAGGAGGGCATTGTACAACATGATTTGATATCAGTATACATTGTGAAATGATTACCATGTAAGTCCAGTTAATATTCTTATATACATACCTAGTTACAAAAAGTTTTTTTCTTGTGATGATGTGTTTTCTTATTCTTAGTGACTTTCAAATATTCAATACAGCATTATTAACTACAGTCACCATGCTGTACATTACATCTCCATGACTTAATTACTTTGTAACTGGACATTTGTACCTTTATCCTCCTTTCTTAACACACCTCAAGTCTTCCACTTGCACTAGAAAGCTAACTTTATCTCTCTCTCTTAACCATGACTTACAAGAAACTAAATGATTCGGTCTTTTTCTACCTCTCCAATCCCACCCTATGCCAATGAGAGGTGTACTTACTCCATCAAGCCAAATGAAGGGTTTAAGGGAGATTTATGTGTATTTCAGTGGGGGACATCTTGAAGATAAAGATGCTCATACCTGATTTATGCCTAAAAAATGAAGGTAGGGGAGCCTGGGTGGTTCAGTGGGTTAAGCCTCTGCCTTTGGCTCAGGTCATGATCTCAGGGTCCTGGGATCGAGCCCCACATCGGGCTCTCTGCTCAGCAGGGGACCTGCTTCCTCCTCTCTGCCTGTCTCAGCCTACTTGTGATCTCTGTCAAATAAATAAATAAAAATCTTAAAAAAAATAAAAAATGAAAGTGAAGGATTGGGACAAATAGGGGAGTAGAGCAGAAAGACACAACTGTTTGGAAATAGCTTGCCCCTTCAGAGATTGACTATATGTAGAAAGATGTATGCTTTCCATGTTTCCTGTGGGCTAAATGTGGATCCCACAGAAGGAATTCAATTTGGGTCATCCCAATAGAAACACTGTAGGGACAAAGTGACCCAAAATATAAAGTTAATAAATGTGTTCCCTTCTATGGCTGTTTTTACAATTAAAATTTTTGTGTGGGGTTTCAGCAACTTTTCTATGATAAGCATATGCATAGTTTTCTTTTTTTCATATTTTCTCATATACTAGTGATTTTTAAGTGAAATATAGTTGACACATAATCTTACATTAGTTTCAGGTGTATAACATTGTGGTACTACAACTCTATATCTTATGCTATTCTCACTACAAGTGTAGCTACCATATGTCACCATACACTATTATACCATTGACTATATTCCCTGTGCTGTACCTTTCATCCTTGTGATTTATTTGTTCCGTAACTAGAAGCCTTTACCTCCCACTCCCCTTCACTCATTTTTCCTATGTCCCCAGTTCCCTCCTGTCTGGCAAACAATGGTTTGTTCTTTGTATTTATATTTCTGCTTTTCTGTTTGTTCATTTTTTTTAGAACCCACAATAAGTAACATCACATGGTACTTATCTTTGTCTGACTTATTTCGCTTAAAATACTACCCTCTAGGTCCACCCATATTGTCTGATAACAAGATCTCATTCTTTTTTATGACTGAGTAATATTTCTGTGTGTGTGTGTGTGTGTGTGTGTGTGTGTACGACTTCTTCATTCATCTGTTGATGGACACTTAGATTGCATTCATATCTTGGCTATTATAAATAATGCTGCAATAACATACGGTTGCATATATCTCTTTTTTGAGGAACTGTTTTCCGATTTAAATTCCCACTAACAGTTCATGAAGGTTCCTTTTTCTCTACATCTCTTTGAATTAGTGCTTTTGTTTTCTTTGGGTAAATGCCCAGTAGTGGAATTATTAGATCATATGGCGTTTTTATTTTTAATTTTTTGAGGACTGTTTTCCATAGTGCCTGCACCAATTTACATTCCTACTAACAGTTCATGAAGTTTCCTTTTTCTCTACATCCTTGCCAACAATTGTTAGTCTTTCTGTTATTAACCATTCTGATTGAAGTGAGGTGTTAGCTCATTGTGGTTTTGATTTACATTTTTTTCTATGACTAATGATATTAAGCATCTTTTCATGTGTCTGTTGGCCATCTGTGTCTTCTTTGGAAAAAATATCTATTCATGCCCTCTGCCAATTTTATAAGTGGATTGTTTATGGGGGTTTTGGTGGGTTTTTTTGGTGTTGAGTTGTATAAGTTCTTTATGTATTTTGGATATCAACTGTTTATCAGATATATGATTTGCACATATTTTCTCCCATTTAGCAGGTTTTCTTTTCATTTGGCTAGTGATTTCTTTTGCTGCGTGAAAGCTTTTTACTTAGGTGTAAACTCATGTTTATATTTGCTTTTGTTTTCCTTGTCTGAGGAGAAAAATCTAGAAAAATTTTACTAAGGTCAATGCCAAAGAGATTACTGCCTATATTTTCATTAAGGAGTTTTATGGTTTTAGGTCTCATATTCAGTTCTTTAATTCATATTGAGTTTACTTTCATGTGTTGTGTAATAAAGTAGTCCAGTTTCATCATTTTAAATGTACCTGACCAGTTTTCCCAGCACAATTTGTTGAAGGTACTTTTTTTCCATGTTACATTCCTGCCTCTGTTATTGTAGTTAGTTGATCATATACGTATGGGTTTATTTCTAGGCTCTCTATAGTATTCCATTGATCTATGTGTCTATTTTTGTGCTACTACCACACACTTTTGATTACTACCGCTTTGTAGTGTGTCTAGAAATCTGGGATTATGATACCTCCAGCTTTGTTCTTCCTCAAGTGTTCTTTGGCTATTTGGGGTCTTTTGTGTTTTCATACAAATTTTAGGATTATTTGTTCAAGTTCTATGAAAAGTTCTGTTGATATTTTGAGAGGCATGGTATTGAATCTGTAGTTTGCTTTGGATACTATAGACATTTTAACAATATTAATTCTTCCAAACCATGAACACAAAATATATTTTCATTTGTGTTGCATTCAATTTATTTCATTACTTTCTATACTACAAGTAGTTTTCTTTGTATTTATCCTTCTTGGGGTAGCACATTCTGAGTCTGTAGCTTGATATTACCTCTCAATTTTGGAAATTCTTAGGCATTGTCTGCAAGGATTGTTGTTGCCCAAATTTCTATTGTTCTCTTTTTGTGATACCAATTACATGTATGTCATTATGTCCCATATGTTTCTTATACTTTTTTTCTATTATTTTGTTTCATAATATAGTCTTTCTTTAATTCTAACATATATTTCAATTTGTTTCTTTTCTTTTCATCTCTAATATGCTATTAAACCCATCCATTAAGTCTGGTTTTAATTATCATAATTTTTCATTCTAGAATTTCTATTTGATTTTTTAATTTCAATTCTTAGTTCTCTACTAAATTCCTCACCTTGTCATTGAACTTCTTAAATTGTTGATTATTTTAAAAACTACAATTTTCACACTTTACATGAGTTTGATTATATAGTCTATTTTTCTTAGTTTTTAGTAAAAATTTTTATATGTTTTATTTTAGATTGAATGCTGATTATTGTTCATGAAAAGTAATTGAGATTATTTGAGGCTCCATCTATGGTATTCTGTAAGGTCAGCCTGAATGGACTAAGACAATCTTGGTACTAATTATAAATATTTCATAACACATTTAAGAAAAAAAAGTATTTTAATATTTATGTGTATGCAATCACTTTGGAATATAAAGTTCCCCTCAAAATTAATTGCCATGGTTATCTGTTGTAGATTAACTCAACTATAGATGTCCTCAGAAATCTTTGCTATAGACAGAAACAGTAATTTGCTTTTAGTTGCTATACTATGAATAATGGATCTTTCTCATAAATTATGGTGACTAAAAGTAATACTTTTTCTCTTTTCTTCTGCTCTGAGAACCATATGAAATTGCTTTCACAGTTTGTGCTTCCCTGAATTAACATATCATGCTGGGATATCACAATTTAAATAATTGATGGTTCTTTATTGGTTGATTTATTGATATATTTACTCATTCAACATTTATTGAGCATCAACTTTGTGTTAGGCACATCACTAAGATTCTGTATATATAGTAGAGAGTGAGATAGCCAGACAAAGAACTAAAATGCAACATTTAATGCCATAATTGAGAAATGTGCATAGTACAAAAGGAGCAATGGAAAAGAAACTAATTCTGCCTAGGAAAGTCAAGGAAGGTTTCAAAGAGAATAGTTAGCCTTTTAACTAACATTTTAAAAATTCTTAGGAATTTTCAAGTGTGTTGCACCCTACAGGATCTTACAAAATGGTTGCTAAATTATGCCTTGAGAGAGATGTTGCAGAGATTAGGTGCTTAGGATGTGAAAAGGCTCCAGAGATGAAGAGAGAATAATAGCACTGAAGGATTCTGATCAATTCAGCATGACCAGAACTTGAGGGTGGGATAGCGATGGTGGTCGAGAGCAGAAAGATGGTGAGGTGTAAGGCTGGTAAGAAAAGCATGAATATGATGGTTTTTAAAGACCGTGGTCACAAATTTGGCCTTCACTTTGTAGGAAATGGATAGTCATTAAAACATTTTAAACAAGGGGGTAACATGATCATATTTACACTACAGAAAGATAATTCTCATTGCATCCTAGAGAATGGTTTGGAGAGAGGCAAGACTTAGATGCATGGAAGCCAGTGAGGAGACTGTTGCTGAGAGAAAGTTTTGAGAAAGTTAGGAAGAATGGGAAAAGAGAGATGATCATCTAACTGCTATCTTTATCATAATATTACCTCTGCTTCTCTTCATATATCTTTTTCATTTCCCATTCATAATCCGAATACTTGAGGCTACTTCCTTTCTGGTGAAAAGAGTATTTAGTAGACAACTCTGTTTCTATTTTACTGATACTTTTCAAATACTGGGAAAAAAATTTCTTGTTCCAATTTTGGTAAATTTTAAATATTTTAAATATTTAATTTAAATAAGTTAACTCACATTCAAAGAGCACAGATTTTGCAAAGAGTTTTACAAAATGGATGCCTCACATATATATTCAGATTATGGTGAGGTTTAATTTTGCTCATCTATTTTTATTGTTTCAAAGATTTTATTTATTTATGTATTTGAGAGAGAGTATGATCCAGGGGAGGGCCAAAGGTGGAGGGAGAAGTAGACTCCCCGCTGAGCACAGAGCCTAGTGCAGAGATGCAGAGCCAAGGTGGAGGCCAATCTGGAGAATGACATGGAGCCAACTCCACAACCCTGAGATCATGACCTGAGCCGAGGTCAGACACATGACTGAGGCACTCAGGCACCCCTTGTTAATATATTTCAAATCCTACAATATGAACAGAGATAGTTTTTCTCTCTCATCTATGCATATATTTCACATAAAAGACATTCCACGTTCATCTTTAAATACGAACCAGAGAAATAATTTAATGAAAAAAAATAAATTGTACTCAGAAGGAAAATAATAAATGGCCCAAAGACAAAAAAAACTTTGCTTTTAAAAAAATGTCATTTATCAACTCATTATATAATATTAATAACATACCTGTAAAGAATTTTGTAATTTAAAATGGTTTCACATTAATTTTTTAATTTTAATTAAAAGAAAAACATTTGTAAAAATTTGGTCAATATTAAGACCACAAATCTTAATATGGAATTAATATTATTCCTAAGATTCTTTGTTTAATTATAAGGGAGATACCTGCTGAGTACCTACTATGTGTTTGTGATTATTCTAAATGTGCTGGCAAATAGTAATGGGTTTGTATAAAGTTTCTCCCTTGGTTATGCTATAGTTCTGTCTATTTTCCAACTGGGAAATGACAAATCAGTAAATAAACATATAATTTAGTGTTAGGAAGAACGATTGTCTAAATATCTAGAGACATGGTTGTTATTAAGTTTGGGATTTTGAGTCTGGAAAAAGTCTGGATTTATATCATAGATTTTCATTTCTAAGCAATGCCTAGGGAAAAAATCCCTTCCCGATTTTAAGAGAACTGCTTTAATTCTCATGTCTAATATTGCCAAGAGAGAGTTTTACTACATTACATTATATATGACAATGTATTTTATTTCTAAAATGATAACATATTGTTATGATTAGGGGAAATGTTAACTTTAACATTTCAGACCAATCTTGTTTTGTTCAGGAACTGATTAATCGGGTATAATTTTCTCATGGCCTTTCACTGCATTAATTCTGGCCATTTTTCTGTTTCTTATTACATATTTCTACTACCAAATGGTTAGAAAAATGAGAAAACTTTTAAAAGTCTGTTGCATTACATGCCTTCTAATTTTTTTCTTATATTTTTACTTTAAACAATGCATATTCCACTGAGGGGTGAAAGGATTTGTGAGCATCTGGGTCCTTGTCTGCGGCCACCTGTGACAACCTGCATTAATCTTTTAATCCTTCCCCCATTTCCTGAAAAACACTGACAAAGTTAATCAGTCACAAAGTTAATTAGAATTTAGTTCCCCTAAAATGGCTCATCATCTTCAGCAATTCTCTGTGCCACTGGAAGATACAGTTTAGAGAGAATGGTTGCAGTGATGCTTATCGAAGTAATTGAAAAACAGGGGGGTATATTTTAGATTTAATCATTTTTTGAGTTCCAACTTTGGAGTATGTTATGAATTAAACTCTATAACACAAAAAGATATGCTGAAGTCTTAACCTCTAGTACCTATAAATGTGATCTTATTTGGAAATAGGGCCTTTGCTGATATAATCAAGTAAAGATTAGGTCATTAGGATGGGCCCTAATTCAATATGATTGATGTCTTTATAAGAAAAAACAGGCATTGAGACTATACAGGGAGAATGCCCTATGAAAAACAGAAGCATAAATGGGACTAATACAGCTGAAAGAGAAGGAATGCTAAGGGTTTCTGGTCACTAGCAGAAGGCAAGGAAGGATTCTACCCAGAGTCACAGAGGGAGGATGGTCTTGTTGACACCATCATTTCAGACTTGGAAGCCTCTACAGCACTAAGAGGATAAATTTCTGTTGTTTTAGACCATCTATTTTGTGTACTTTATTACAGTCATCATAGGAACTAATATAGAATGTAAATATATTATTTTCTTCAAGGGAATAAGTAACATGTAGGCATGTTGACTACAAGATACAGAGTTGAATGAAGCCAAGAGGTCAAAGGTCAGTGACCCTTTACTTCTAAAATACAGTCTGGTTCAAGTAAAGGAGTGATTGCTATTTTCTAAGTAGCTTCAAGGGGATGGATAATCCTTAATCTTCTAACTTACTTTTTCTTTAAACTTTTCATTTTAAGAACTAAATGATGTCATATCTGAGTATATTTACATGCAGTTAAATGTTTGGATACTACTGTATTTCCTTGGATTTCAGAAAGAAAGAGATGAAAGAGTTAAGCAAAAAGGTATGTCTGATCCCACTCTAAAATATAAGTTAATGATTAAACAGGAATAAATGTTCGCAATAAATGGAGTTATGACTATGAAGGAAGAAAAGCTTAACGTACCCAAAACAATCAATGAAACTACAAATGAAACTTTTCGTGAACCTATATTTGTAAAGATTTCTGATTGTATCAGAAAGGACTGTGAGAAGAGTGTTTACACAGGCAATGGCCAAAATGAACTGAAGTTTGAGGTTAATGGTAATATTGATGAAAAAAAGAAAAAGAAAAAAAGTTCTTATTGTTAAAGCTTTTTCAGAATTTGTGATCATTGCAGAGCATTTTTAAAATGTCATTAAAAGAATCTGAAAGAAACATGAGTATATAAGTCGATAAAGAGGTTCTATCTGCCCTGAACAAATTTGTCAGTGGGATTCCAAACTTCAATGTTTGCATATCAGGAATCATAAGGAAATATATAAATGTTGCCAGGTGATGAAGTATAATTGATGAAAGCAGTGAGAGTTAGCCTAGACAATAAAGGGGAGGCATCACAGCTTTTAAAACCTTAGAATTTGGGGGTTTAGAAAGATGGTAGAGTAGAAAATTTCCAGGACCTTATTCCCCACAGAAATGACATTTTTTATTTTTATTTTTTAAGATTCTATTCATTTATTTGACAGAGAGAGATCACAAGTAGGCAGAGAGGAAGGCAGGCAGAGAGAGAGGAGGAAGCAGGCTCTCCGGGGAGCAGAGAGCCTGATGCGGGACTGGATTTCAGGACCCCAGGACCATGATCTGAGCCGAAGGCAGAGGCCCCAACCCACTGAGCCACCCAAGCGCCCCAGAAATGAAATTTTTTAAAAACCCTAAATACTGGCTAAAATAACTTTATGGGAACTCTGAAAAACGAAGGATTATCACATATCTATGAATTTTGTATGATATCGGTAAATGATTTGCAAATGTTTTCTCCCATTCTATAAGTTGTCTTTTCACTTTTATGTTAGTGTCATTGAATGCATAGAAGTTTTTAATTTTAATAAAGCCTGATTCACCTTTTTTTTTTTTTTAGTTACATATGCTTTAGGTGTCATGTCCAGGAAATTACTGCCCAATCCAAGACAGAAAGGTTTATATCCATTTTTCATCTAAGAAGTTTATAGATTTAGGTCTTATATTTAGGTCTTTAAACAAGCTTAAGTTAATTTTGCATATGGTGTGAGGTAATCTAACTTCCTTTTTTTGTATGCAGATACCCAGTTGTCCTGACACCTTTGTTAGACTGTTCTTTACACAATGAATTGTCTTAATACCATTGTCAAAAATCAATTGACAAAAAAAAAAAAAAAAAAAAATCAATTGACTATGTGTTAATTTCTAGATCTTCCAGTGTTCCATAAGTTTATCATTATGCCAATAAAACAATCTTAATTACTATAACTTTGTAGTAAGTTTTTAAAATTAGGAAGTATGAGACTTTCAATTTTGTTCTGCCTTTTCAAGGTTGCCTTTGCTATTCTGAGGGTCTTGCATTTTCATATGATTTTTAGAATCAGTATGTCAACTTTTGCAAAGGACAGCTCTGGTTTTGGTAAGAATAGCATTCAATCTATCCATCACTTTGAGAATTCTTGCCATTTTAGCAATATTAAGCGTTCCAATCTACAAAGACAGGATATCTTGCCCTTTATTTAGGTATTTAAAAAATTTCTTTCAATGGTACTTCTAGTTTTCGTTGTGCAAGTTTTGCATTTCTTTGTTCAGATTTATTCCTAAGTGCTTTACTATTTTTCATACTACTGTAAATCAATTTTTAAATGAATTTTCTGATAGTTACTTCCTTGTATATAGAAATACAATTGATTTGGGTATATTGATCTTGTATTCTGTGATCTTACTGAAGTCATTTAAAAGCCCTAATATTTTTTCTGTGAATATTTTGGGCTTTTCTACCTACCAGATCATGTCATCTGTGATAGATACAGTTTTAATTCTTCCTTTCCAATCTCTGTGTTTTGTTTATTTTTCTCACCTAATTGCTCTGGATAGAACCTCCAGGACAATGTAGACTGAAATGGCAAGAGCAGACATTCTTGTCTTGTTTCTAAACATAAGATTAAGTATTATCTTTCAGTAAAAAACATGGTGTTACATACACATTATTTATAGTTGCCCTCCTCAGTTTGAGGCAGTACTTTTTTGTTTCTAATTTATTCATTTTTTTTTAGGTTTATTCTGATTTATTTTTTTTATCATTTTTTAAAATTTGTTTTCAGCATAACAGTATTCCTTGTTTTTGTACCACACCCAGTGCTCCATGCAATCCGTGCCCTCTGTAATACCCACCACCTGGTTCCCCCAACCTCCCACCCCCCCACCTCTTCAAACCCTTCAGATTATTTTTCAGAGTCCATAGTCTCTCATTGTTCACATCCCCTTCCAATTTCCCCCAACTCCCTTCTCCTAACTCCCCATATTCATTTATTTTTATCATGAAAGAGTGTTAGACTTACCACATTCCTTTTTTGCATCTGTTTATTAGATTTTCTTCCCTTTTCTATTAATATGGTATATTATGATTTTCATATGTTAAATCAGCCTTGCATTCTTGAGATAAATTCCATTTGGTCATGATGTATGATCTTTATAATGATCTAATCCACTGCTAGATTCAGCTTGCTATAGTATCTTGATGATTCTCTTGATTATCTTGATGATCTATACTCATAAGGAACTTGTTTTATAGTTTTCTTTTTTTTTTTTTTTTTTTAAAGATTTTTTTTTTTTTTTTGACAGAGAGAGAGATCACAAGTAGACGGAGAGGCAGGCAGAGAGAGAGAGAGAGAGAGAGAGAGGGAAGCAGGCTCCCTGCTGAGCAGAGAGCCCGATGCGGGACTCGATCCCAGGACCCTGAGATCATGACCTGAGCCGAAGGCAGCGGCTTAACCCACTGAGCCACCCAGGCGCCCGTTTTATAGTTTTCTTATGATATTCTTATCTAGTGTTGATACTGGGGTAATGTTGGCCTTATAGAATGAGCTGGTAAATATTTCTTCTTTTGTTTTTTGGAAGAGTTTGAAAAGGATTGGTGTTATTTCTTCCTTAAATCTTTGGTAGAATTAGGGAATTACCTGCTTCTAAGCTCTTTTGAGCAACAGGAAATTTTTTGATAACTAATTTAAGGTCTTTACTTGATATAGATCTATTAGACTCTTGTTGGTGTAGTTTCAGTAGTTTTGCATTTCTAGGGATTTGTCCATTTCATCTAAGCTGTATAATTTGTTGGTATATCATTATTCACAGTATTTCCTTATAGCCTTTTTTACCCCTGTATAGATGGCTGTAAAACCCCTGCTTTCATTCTTGATTCTACTTGATTCTAGTAATCACAGTGTCCTAGTGTTCTCTCTATCTCTTGGTCAGTATTAGCTATAGGTTTGCTAAATCTGTTAGTCTTTTCAAAGGATCATGTTTTCAGTTAGTTTTCTCTATTGTTTTTCTCTAATTTATGTCATTTATTTCCGCTTTAATGCTGATTATGTATTTTCCCTACTTCCTCTGTGTTTATACCTCTTTATTTTCTGGGGTCTTAAGTTGGGAAGTTAGTTTTTTTTTTTTTTTAGAGAGAGGGAGAAAAAGGGTGGGGGGAGGTGCAGAGTGAGTGGGAGAGAGAGAATTTTAAGCAGGCTCTGTGTCCAGTGTGGAGAGCTACAGGGGGCTTGATCTCACAATACTGAAATCATGACCTGAGTGGAAATCAAGAGTTGGACGCTTAACAAACAGCCAACCTCTTCTTTTTTTTTTTTTAAAGATTTTATTTATTTGACAGAGAGAGAGAGAGAGATCACAAGTAGGCAGAGAGGCAGGCAGAGAGAGAGAGGGGAGGAAGCAGGCTACCTGTGGAGCAGAGAGCCCGACGCGGGGCTCAATTCCAGGACCCTGGGATCATGACCTGAGCCCAAGGCAGAGGTTTTAACCCACTGAGGCACCCCAGGCGCCCCCAACCTCTTCTTTTTTAATGTAAGTGTTTTCAGCTATAAATTTTCCTTGAAGTGCTACTGTTGCTGTATTCCATACATTTCTTTTTTTTATTAATTTTTTATTTTTTCAGTGTAACAGTATTCATTATTTTTGCACCACACCCAGTGCTCCATGCAATCTGTGCCCTCTCCATTACCCACCACCAGGATCCCCCAACCTCCCCCCCCCCGCCCCTTCAAAACCCTCAGATTGTTTTTCAGAGTCCATACATTTCATGTTACATGTTTGTTTTCACTTATCACAAAATGTTTTCTAATATCCCTTATGATTTTAATTTGACCCATTGATTATATGGGAGTATATTTCTTGATTTCTACATATTTGTTAATTTACCAAATTCCCTTTTGTTTTATTTCTAATTTAATTCTATTTTGATCAAAGAACAATGTGTATGCTTTCAGTTATTTTAAATTAATTGAAAAAATGTTTCATAGTGTCATATATGATCTCTTCTTGAGAATCTTCCATGTGTCCTTGAGAAAAATATATGTTTTGATGTTTTTAATTGGGAGTGTTCTATAGATGTCTATTAGGTCCACTTGCTTTATAGCTTTGTTCAACTCCTTATTTCCTCATTGTTCTTCTGTCTAGTTCTATCCATTATTATAAGTGAAGGTATTTGAAATCTTCAACTATTATGGTGAATTTTCTATACCCCATTGAAATCTATGAGTTTTTATGTTATGCATCATGGAGCTCTGTATTTAGATCATATATGTTTATAATTATTTTATCTTCTTGCTGAACTGAACTTTTTATCATTATAAAATGCTTCTCATTGTCGCTAATAATTTTTGTCTTAAAGTCTATTTTGTTTGACATTAATATAGACTCCCAGGTCTCTTTTGGCTACTGTCTGCATGGTATATAATTTTCCATTTCTTTATTTTCAGCCTATTTGTGTCTTTGAGTCTAGAGTTTCTTATAGAAGGCATATAATAAATTTCTTATTTCACTCTTCCAAACTATGCCTTTATTTAAAATGTTTAACTCAAGGTACCTGGGTAGCTCAGTGGGTTAAGCTTCTGCCTTCTGCTCAGAACATGATCCCAGAGTCCCAGTATTAAGCCCGGCATGGGGCTCCCTGCTCAGAGGGAAGTCTGCTTCTTCCTTGGACCCTCCCATGTCTTGTGCTCCCTGTCTTTCTCTCATTCTCTTTCTCTCAAATAAATAAATAAAATCTTAAAAAAATTTAAAAAACAAAATGTTTAACTCATTTGCAACTAATATAATTACTGATAAATAGGATTTGCTTCTTCCATTTTGTTATTTGTTTTCTATGTCTTACATTTTTTGCTCCTCTCTTCTTCTGTTGCTCTCTCCTGTGCTGTTAAATAATACTTTTTAAAAAGATTTATTTATTTCATTTTATAAAGGAAGAGAGAATGAGAAGGAGGAGGGGCAGAGGGATAAGGAGAGAGAGAACCCTCAAGCAGACTCCCCAGTGAGTGCAGAGCTCAACCTGGGGCTTCATTCCAGGACCCTGATATTGTGACCTGAACCAAAATCAAGAGTCAGGCACTTCACCAACTAAGCTACCCAAGCTCCCCTAAATAATACTTTCTAATGCATTATTTTAATTCTCTTATGGATTTTAGTATATTTTTAAAATCTATTTTTGTAATTACTATGGACATTACAATAAATATCTTAACTGATAATAATCTATGTCAGATTAATACCAATTTAAATTCAGTAATACACAAAACTGTTTCTTCTCTGTATCTTTATTCCTACTTCCCTTCTTTGTGCTACCATTCTCACAGAAATTAATGCTTTATATATTCTATGTCCATCACCACACATTTGTAAGTATTGCTTTATTCAGTTGTCTTTTATATCTGAAAAAATAAGAAAAATGTTACAAACAAAGATGTATTTAAATTGTCTCTTTCTTTTACTTAGTAGTTACCTTTACCAGAGCTCCTCATTTATTCATGTGGACCCAAGTTACTCTCTAATATCATTTCATTTCATCCTGATTTGAATTACTATCTGAGTTCATTTGCTTTCAGCCTGAAGAACTCCCTTTCGTATTTCTTGTAGAATCGGTCAGCTAACAATGATTTTTTACCCCTGGGAATGTTTTAAGTTCTCCTTTATTTTTTGAAGTACAGTTTTGCTAAATATAGAATCCATAGTTTGTAATCTTTTTCTTTTAGCATCTTAAATATGTCACCTCACTGTCTCTGCTACTTGGTTTCTAATGACAAAACAACTATAAATGTTATTGAGGGTTCCTTGTACATAATGAATCTCCTTTCTATTGCTTCTTTAAAGTTTCTCCCTTTATCTCTGGCATTTGACCATTTGACTATGATGTGTCTGTAGATCTCTTTGAGTTTATCCTACTTGATGCTTGTTGAATTTATTGAATGGGTTTCTAACATTTTTCATCAAATTTAAGAGGATTCTGGCTATGGTTCAAATAGTCCTGACCATTTCTCTCTTTGTCTTTTTTTTCTGGGAATCCTGTTTTATACATGTTGTCCTTAATGGTGTCCCATGGATCTTTGAGATTCTATTCATTTTTCTTCATTCATTCTTTCTTTCAGTTTCTTTGATTGGATACTTCAAATTGGACTTTCTTCAAGTTTGCTTTTTCCTGTATTTGCTTGCTCAAATCTGTTGTTGAACCCCTCTAGTGAATTTTTCACAACTGTGAAGAAACCCTATTTTTCTTAATAATTTCTTTTTATTGATATTCTCAATTTGGTAAGATATCATTGTCATATTATTATTTTTTAAAATGCGGTTTCCTTTAGTTCTTTGGATAACCTTGAAATAGTTGATTTAGAGTCTTTACAAAATATCTGGGTATTCTCAGGCAGAGTTTCTATTAATTACTTTCTTTCCTTTGTATGGACCATACTTTCTTGTTTCTTTTCTCAACTCATAAATGTTTTTGTCAAAAACTGAATGTTTCAAATGCTATAAAAACTTTGATGATCAGATTATCCTCCCTATTCAGGGTTTGTTGCTATTGTTTTGTGGGTTTTTTTTTTTTTATTTGTTGTTTAGTTACTTTTCTAAACTAATTCCATGAAGTCTTTGTGGCGTGTGGCTACTCAATTAATGTAGTGGTTTTATGGAATCAATAATTCTAACATTTAACATTAACATTTAACACTCAGCTGGGTAACTGAAAACTTCAATCTGTTGGATTCCTCCAAAATTCATATTTCTCTTTCTGCTTGTGCAAAGTCTCAAGGTTAGCCAGAGGTGAGAGGTTAATGCCTTCTCATATCTTGCTTGGATATTCACACAGCTCTAGACATGTGCATAAATATACACATAAGCCTCTACATTCACAGGAATGCCTCAGAACTTTCCAAAGCCTCCTTGGACATCTTAATTTCTAGATTTTTTAAAAAAAGCTTTTGGATAGCCTGCCTTAGGCAGCTACAAGTTAATCAATTTAATATTTTCCTTTCCTTTCCATCATTTCTTTCTTTATTTTTCTTTTTACATATGCCCACAGGGAGAAGTTGTTTCATGCTGGGCAAGTTCCATGTCTGGTCAAATAAAAACAGCTTTGCAAGTGGGATTTTTCAGGGAACTACTAGACAGGTCGAATAGTGACATTTCTCTGGTAATGAGGCTTTGAAGGGCCTCCAGCCCCATTCTATTGCTTCTAGGGGGTGTGAAGCCCCATTTTGCCACCTCCAGTGGCTGTGTGGTCATTCCTTTTCATCAAGATTGAAGGTTGTTGGATTTCAGAGTTACTATGGAACTGAAGGGGAAAAAAAGATGGTAATGAGGCAAGCTAAAACCCACAAAAATTACTCTTTTTACTAAGACTCAGCTTGTGGGTTTTTTTTTTCTTTCTTGAATAAACATTCTTCAGACTTTTACAAGATTTTGGTGAATTTCCATAATTTTGAGGAATTTGAATCTCTGTGTTTTTGCCTATTTTTTCATTGCTTTCTTTTTAAAAATTTTTTGGTATAATTTTTTTATTGTGTTATGTTAGTCACCATAAAATACATCATTAGTTTTTGATGCAGTGTTCCAAGATTCATTGTTTATGTACAACACCCAGTTCTCCATGCAATACGTGCCCTCCTTACTACCCACCACCAAGCTCACCCATCCACCCATCCCCCTCCCTTCTAAAATCCTCAGTTTGTTTCTCAGAGTCCACAGTCTCTCATGGTTTGTCTCCCCCTCTGATTTCCCCCAATTCACTTTTCCTTTCCTTCTCCTAATGTCCTCCATCTTATTCCTTATGTTCCACAAGTTAGTGAAACCATATGATAATTGACTTTCCCTGTTTGACTTACTTCACTCAGCATAATCCTCCAGTCCCATCCATGTTGATGCAAATGTTGGATATTCATCCTTTCTGATGGCTGAGTAATATCCCATTGTATACATGGACCACATCTTCTCTATCTATTCATCTGTTGAAGGGCATCTCAGCTCTTTCCATAGTTTAGCTATTGTGGACATTGCTGCTATGAACATTGGGTAGGTTTTATTTATTTATTTGACAGAGAGAGACACAGTGAGAGAGGGAACACAAGCAGGGGGAATGGGAGAGGGAGAAGCAGGCTCCCTGGCGAGCAGGGAGCCTGACACTAGTCTCATCCCAGGACCCCGACATCATGACCTGAGCTGAAGGCAGACATGAGAACACAGCCATGCTTGTTTATTTTTATATTGTTGGTGTATTATTTCACATTATCATGGCAGAAATAAGAATTCACAAGAGAGATTGTATAGCCTACAAAGTAAATATTTACTATCTAGCCTTTTACAGAGCAAGTTTGTTTACAAGGCACTTTTATATAATGGTAGAGGTTAAACTAATTCAGTTGTTTCTAACCTGTATTCCATTAGAATCAAAAGTGTGATGCTCTTTTAAAATTTAGATGAAAGGCCCCACACCCAGAAAGTCTGATTCAGTAGATGTGGGGTACAACCAGCAAGTCTATATTTTTAAAGAATTTTGATGAAGACAGTCCTCTCACTGGGAATAACTTAATTAACTGATTTTACTGTCCTTTCTAAATCTATGATTCTATATGTTAGACATATTATATCAGGCTTAGGTTTTTAAAGGTTTTATTTATTTATTTGACAAACAGAGAGAGACAATCAGAAGGGTGATTAAGCCAGCTATGACATCAAAGATAACTTTAGGTGGTCAACAATAAAAATTATTACCAAGAATAATGGGGTAGTCCCTACATAACTCAACAAAATACTACAGATTGGGTGGCTTAAATAAAAGAAATTTATTTAGACATAGTTCCAGAGGCTGGAAGTCTAAGATCAAGATGCCAGAATGGTTGGTTTCCTCAGAGGCATCTCTCCTGGGCTTGCTTTCCTTCCTGCTACCTTTTCCCATGGTTATCCTTTTGTGCATACACATCCCTGATGTCTCTTCCTATTCGTTAAGTTCCCTACTCATATTGGATTAATGCCCAAACTAATGACCTCATTTTAACTTAGTCATTTCTTGTATACTTTATTTCCAAATACAGTTACATTCTGAGCTATTAGAGGTTAGGACTCCCTTGTATGGATTTTGGTGGAAGACGATTCAGCCCTTAATATGGATGATGGCAGAGTAAACTATAATTTACAATATTCATATTTATCTGAGCTTGTGTGTCTTTTAAAAATTATATAAGTGAAAAAATGTATAGAAAAAATAGAGGGAAATGAAGTCAGATCACATAGAAATGATGGAAATAGTAGAATGAATATTCATAGAAAGTTAGAAGGAAAATGTATGTAATGCAGCAACAATAGTAGGAATAATGTAGAGATAGTAAAATCCATGAGCTAAGCAGTGCTTTAACTGCATTCCACAAGCTATGTGTAGTTTTTGTTATTGTCATCCTCTTCAAATTATATACTCATTTCTATTTTCATTGTCTGTAATCCATTAATTACATGAAATGTGTTTTTTTTTTAAATTTCTAATTGTATGAGATTTTAGTTGTCTTTCCATTATTGATTCTGAATTTTAAACAGTGTGATAATGGAGTGTGGTCAGTATACAGTTGATCCTTGAACAATGCAAGGGTTGTTTCAGTGCCAGCCTCCAACAAAAAGCTGCATATAACTTTTGACTCCCCCAAAACTTAACTACAAATAGCCTACCATTGACTAGAAGCCTTACCAGTAACATAGAAAGCAATGAACATGTATTTTGTATGTTATATATATATATATATATTATATAGTATATTCTTTCAATAAAGTAACCAAGGGAAAAGAAAATGTTATTAAGAAGATAATTAGGTTACTGCCTATGTTCTCCTCTAGGATTTTGATAGATTCCTGCCTCATGTTGAGGTCTTTTATCCATGTCGAGTTTATCTTTGGTATGGTGTAAGAGAATGGTGGAATTTCATTCTTCTATACACAGCTGTCCAGTTTTCCCAGCACCATTTATTGAAGAGACTGTCTTTTTTCCACTGTATATTTTTTCCTGCTTTGTTGAAGATTATTTGACCATAGAGTTGTGGGTCCATATCTGGGCTCTCTACTCTGTCCCACTGGTCTATGTGTCTGTTTTTGTGCCAGTATCACGTTGTCTTGGTGATCACAGATTTGTAGTAAAGCTTGAAATCAGGCAACATTATGTCCCCAGTTTTGTTTTTCTTTTTCAACATTTCCTTAGCAATTCAGGGTCTCTTCTGGTTCCATACAAATTTTAGGACTGTTTGTTCCAGCTCTTTGAAAAATGCCGGTGGAATTTTAATAGGGATGGCCTTGCAAATATAGATTCTTCTAGGCAGTATAGACACTTTGACAATGTTTATTCTTCCAATACATGAGCATGGAATGCTCTTCCATCATTTTGTGTCTTCAATTTCTTTCATGAGTATTCTGTAGTTCCTCGAGTACAGATCCTTTACTTCTTTGGTTAGGTTTATTCCCAGGTATCTTATGGTTCTTGGTACTATAGTAAATGGAATTGATTCTCTAATTTCCCTTTCTATATTTTCATTGTTACTGTGTAAGAAAGCAACTGATTTCTTTACATTGATTTTGTATCCTGCCACATTACTGAATTGCTGTATGAATTCTGGTAGTTTGGGGGTGATGTCTTTGGGTTTTCTGTATAAAGTATCATGTCATTTGTGAAGAGAGTTTCACTTCTTCTTTGCCAATTTGGATACCTTTTATTTTTTTTGTTGTCTGATTGCTGTTGCTAGGACTTCTAGTACTATGTTGAACAACAGTGGCAAGAGTTGGCATCCTTGTCGTGTCCTGATGTCAAAGGGAAGGCTGTCAGCTTTTCCCCATTGAGAATAATCTTCACTGAGGGGTTTTCATAGTAACCTCTTTAACATTGGCCACAACAACTTCTTTCAAGACATGTCTCCGAACACAAAGGAACAAAAGCAAAAATGAACTTTTGGGACTTCGTCAAGATCAAAACCTTCTGGACAGCAAAGGAAACAGTCAACAAAACAAAGAGGTAACCCATGGAATGGGAGAAGATATTTGCAAATGACACTACTAAGGGCTGATATCCAAGATCTGTAAAGAACTCTTCAAATGCAACACACACAAAACAGATAATCACGTCAAAAAATGGGCAGAAGACATGAAGAGACACTTCTCCAAAAAAGCACACAAATGGCTAACAGACACATGAAAAAATGTTCATCATCATTAGCCATCAGGGAGATTCAAATGAAAACCACGTTGAGATAACACCTTACACCAATTAGAATGGCCAAAATTAACAAGATAGTAAACAACAAGTGTTGGAGAGGATGTGGAGAAAGGGGAACCCTCTTACACTGTTGGTGGGAATGCAAATTGGTACAGCCACTTTGGAAAACAGTGTGGAGATTCGTTAAGAAATTAAAAATAGAGCTCCCTATGACCCTGCAATTGCATTACTAGGTATTTACCCCAAAGATACAGATGTATTGAACAGAAGGGCCATCTGTACCCCAATGTTCGTAGTAGCAATGGTCACATTCACCAAACTGTGCAAACAGCCAAGATGCCTTTCAGTAGATGAATGGATAAAGAAGATATGGTCCATATATACAATGGAGTATTACGCCTCCATCAGAAAGGATGAATACCCAACTTTTATATCAACATGGAATGGGACTGGAGGAGATTATGCTGAGTGAAATAAGTCAAGAAGAGAGAGTCAATTATCATACGGTTTCACTTACTTGTGGAGCATAAGGAATAACACAGAAGACATTGGGTGAAGAAGAAGAGAAGAGAGTTAGGGGAAATTGGAGGGAGAGATGAACCATGAGAAACTGTGTACTCTGAGAAACAAACTGAGGTTTTGGAAGGGAGGGGGGTGGGGAGTTAGGAGGGCCTGGTGGTGAGTATTAATAAGTAAGGCACGTATTGCATGGAGCACTGGGTGTGGTGCATAAACAAAGAATCTTGGGAAACTGAAAATATAAAATTTAAAAAAAGATAATTAAGATAAAATACATTTACAGTACTGTACTGTATTTATTGAAAACAATCCATGTATAAATGGACCTGCACAATTTAAATTTGTGTTGTTTAAGAGTCATCTGTAATATTTACTTTTGGTATTTGTTGAAAACTGTTTTTGTGGAGTACTTTGAGGTCAGATGTTAAAAGAGTCTATGTGTGCTTGAAAATAATGGATATTTTTAAATTGTTCGATATAGTATATTTTATATATGTCCATTACATTAAACTGGTTAACTGGATCTATTAAATATTTTATACTGTTATGATTTGTTGTTATGTTCAGTCATTTGTTATCAAAGAGATGTTAACAATCTTCCAGTATGATTGTGGAGTTAATATCTGCATACATGTATAATCATTTTTCTTTATACACTTTGAGGCTATATTGTTTGATGCACACATGGCCAGGATTTTAACTTCTTCCTAGTGAAATGGTCCTTGTGATTTTTTTTGGAAAGATGCTGTTTTTATTCTAAAACACCTTTAACATAAAACTCTATTTTAGTATTATTTTTGCTATATCAGCTTTCTTTTGGATTACATCTACCTTTTTCACTTTATTTTTATATTTATTTATGTTTGTTTTGTTTTTAAATTTTATCATGGAAATGCTCAAGCTTGCAAAAAAATTAGAATGGTCTCATTATCTGTCGTGTTTTTAACATGATTAATAATTTATTTCTATCAGTTATCCTTATTTTTGTTTAGCCTCCTCATAAATTAAAGAAAAAAAACAATATTTTATCCCAGATCCTACTCCTCCCAGCTAATATTTTTTGCTAATATATTAGTTCCTTCTGGTTACATACAAAACTAATTATTAATAAGTGGTTTTCATAGGCAATTATAACTTAGATTAACATACATATTTATACACAGATGGCCAACAGACACATGAAAATATACTTAATATCCCTTATTATCAGGGAAATGAAAATCAAAACCACAATGAGATATCACCTCAAACCTGTCAGAATGGCTAAAATGAACAATGCAAGAAACAAGTGTTGGTAAAGATGTGGAGAAAAAGGAACCCTCTTGCACTGTTAGTGGGAATGCAAACTGGTTCAGCTAATGTGAAAAATAGTATAGAAGTTCCTAAAAAAATTAAAAATAGAACTACCCTATGATCCAGTAATTGCACTACTAGATATTTACCCAAAGAACACAAAAACACTAATTTGAAAGGATAGATGTTTATTGCAGCATTAATTACAGTGGCCTAACTATGGAAGCAGCGCAAGTGTCCATCAACAGATGAATGGATAAAGAAGTGAAATATATATATACACAGTGGAATGTAATGGAATATTATTCAGCCATAAAAAAGAATGAAATAATGACATTTGCAACAACACAGATGGAGCTAGAGAGTATAATTCTAAGTGAAATAAATCAGAGAAAAACAAATACTATATAATTTCTTTTTTTAATTTTTTAAATATATTTTGACAGAGAGAGATCACAAGTAGTCAGAGAGGCAGGCAGAGAGAG
>NW_019154164.1:1900940-1931518 GCF_002288905.1 Enhydra lutris kenyoni | reverse complement strand
AGAGGGAAGCAGGCTCCCCACTGAGCAGAGAGCCCAATGTGGGGCTCAATCCCAGGACCCTGAGACCATGACCTGAGCTGAAAGCAGAGGCTTTAACCCACTGAGCCACCCAGGCACCCCTATATAATTTCTTTCATATTTGGAATCTAAGAGGGAAGCAGGCTCCCCACTGAGCAGAGAGCCCAATGTGGGGCTCAATCCCAGGACCCTGAGACCATGACCTGAGCTGAAAGCAGAGGCTTTAACCCACTGAGCCACCCAGGCACCCCTATATAATTTCTTTCATATTTGGAATCTAAGAAACAAAACAAATAGATAAAAGACAAAAAAAGAGAATTGAGTATCATCATTCTGAACTCTAGATCTGACATATTACCAATCTCCATATTGATTAGATCCCTAGCCTTTGGTACTGCCTCTGGTTCTTTTTTTTGTGGTGAGCTTTTCGCCTTGTCATTTTATCCAGATAAGAAAATATGAACAAGAGGATGAAATACTAAAAAGGTGGCAAAGTCTCCAGAGAAATGTACGCTAACCAAATCAGAAGAGACCCCAAATCGGGGGGAGAAGAAGGCACCCCGAAAGTGGACAGAATTTGCTCAGGCCGGAGACTAGAACCCTAAATACTCCAACAAAATCTATTAGAAATAATAAATTCAATAAAGTTGTAGGATACAAAATTAACATAAAAAATCAGTTGTTGGGGAGCCTGGGTGGTTCAGTGGATTAAAGCCTCTGCCTTCGGCTCAGGTCATGCTCTCAGGGTCCTGGGATCGAGCCCCTTAATGGGCTTTCTGCACAGGGGGGAGCCTGATTCCCCCTCTCTCTCTTCCTGCTTCTCTGCCTACTTGTGATCTCTCTCTGTTGAATAGATAAATAAAATCTTTTTTTTAAAAAAGAAAACAGTTGTGTTTCTATACATTATCAGTGAACTTCCTGCAAAAGAAATTAAAAAAACAGTCCCATTTACAATAGCTTCAAAAGGAATAAAACATTTGGAAATAAATTTAATCAAGGAACTGAAAATTCTATACACTAAAGATTATAAAACACTGATGAAAATTGAAGATATAAACAAATGGAAAGATATACTACGTTCATGAGGTAGAAGAATTAGTATTGTTAAAATGTCCACACTACCAAAAGCTATCTACAGCTTCAATGCAATTTTTATAAAAATTCTATTAGCAGTTTTCACAGTAGAAAAAGCAGTCCTAAAATCCATATAAACCCACAAAAGCCCCCATGTGTTGAAAGCACTCTTTAGAAAGAACAAAGTGGGAGGCACCATACTTCTTGATTTCAAACAGTATTACAAAGCTCAAGTAATCAAAACAGTGTAATACTAGTGTTAATACAGACAAACCAACTGAACACAATAGTCCAGAAATAAACTCTAGACAGTCAAGTTATCTTTACAAGTGCACCATGAATACACAAATGGGAAAAGATAGTCTCTTCAATAAATGGTGCTGTGAAAACTGGGCATCTACATGCAAAGGAATTAATCTTCACCCTTATACAATATACCAAAAAATCAACTAAAAATGTAATATCTGAAATTATAAACATTTAGAAGAAAAAACAGAGTTTGGTTTTGGCAATAATTTTTGGATATGATGCCAAAAGCTAGGGAACAAAAATGAAAATAAATAAGTGGGACTACATCAATTAAAAAGCTTTTGCACAGCAAAGGAAATAATCACCAAAATGAATAGACAACCTACAGAATGAAAGAAAATATTTCCAAACCATGTATCTGACAGAGGGTCAATGTCTAAAATATATAACAAGCCCATAGCAAAAAAGCAAATAACTCAACTTAAGAAAATGGGTAAAGGTCTTGAACAGTCATTTCTCCAAAGAAGACAGACAAAGAGTTAGCAGGTATTTGAAAAGGTGCTCACCATTCATAGTCATCAGGGAATTGCAATTTCGAGCCACAATCACCTAATCCCTTTAGAATGGCTAGTATCAAAAAGACAAAAGTGTAGTGAGCATGTAGGGAAAAGGGAACCTTAGTTAAGATATTGGTGGGAATGTAAATTGTTCCAGACACTGTCAAAAACAGTATTGAATTTTCTCAAAAAATTAAAGATAAAACAACCATATGACCCAGAAATCCCACTTCAGGTATTTAGCCAATGGAACTGAAATCAGAATCTGTTCGCTTACAACCTCAGGAGCTGGGAACTCCACCAGATTCTCACATTGAAGAATGAAGGAAGTTCTCTTCAGTGGTCTAGAAGGAGGTGAGAAAGAATAATTCATGTAAAATAAGACTCAGATCATTCTCTGTAACAGACACTTTCTCTCCAGGGTTAAAGACTTTATCAGAACCTTGTCCCAGAGACATAAGGAAAGAGACTTCCTCTAGCCTTCCTGTTTCACTGATACTTGGTGGTGGGATAAATGAAATTAAAATATTTATACAATAAAAAAATACTTGTGAAGGTTGCAGGCCAAAGACATAGGCCCACTAAAAACTGAGCTGTAATTGGAAAATTATAGAATTCTTCCACTTCCCCATACCTTACCATCACCTGAGAAGGGATTTAATATATTAATAATGGATTAGTGCTGAAAGAGCTAAAAGATATAGAATCTCTGTAAGGAAGAGTACTTAAGAAAGACCAAGGCAAGAGGGGAGATGAAAATAAGGACAACAGAGGAATTCAAAGCCTCTGGCACCTATAGCGACAGCAAATATTAAACAAAGTGCAATTTTTAGACACATCTTAATCAGACTTCCCACTAGAGGCTTATTTACCTCCGTTCCTGCCAAGCCTTCACCAAAAAAACTCTAAGGCATACTAAGGGGCAAGTAAAAATGTGAAAACATGGTTCACAGAAGAAAAGCAGGCATCAGAACCAGATTCAGATATGACAGCCCTGTCAGAAATATCATACAGAGAATTTTAAATAATTATGATTAATATGTTAAGGCCTTTAATGGAAGAAATTGACAGCATGTAAGAACAGATGGATACTGTAAGCAGAGACATGAAAAGTCAAAGAATAAAAAGGAAATGCTATAAATCAAAAACACTGCAACAAAAATGAATAATGTCTTTGATGAGCTCATCAGTAGACTGGAAACAGCTGAGGAAATAATCAGCAAGCTTTAAGATATGTCAATAGAAATTTTCCAAACTGAAATACAAAAAATAAAGGAATGAAGAAACAGAACATTCAGGACATGTGGGACAATTTCAAATGATGTGACATATTCATGACTAGAATGCCAGAATGAGAAGAGACAATATAGCAGAAGAAATATTTGAAATAATTGCAACCAAGAAGTATCCAAAATTAGTAATAGACACCAAACCAAAGACCAAAAAGTCTCAGAGAACAAGAAGAATAAACATCAAAAGTACCAGAGATATCAGACTTAAATTTCAGAAAAGCAAATACAAAGAGAATGACTTGAAAGGAGGTGGCAGAGATGAAGGGAGTAGGGGACACAGTATATATATATATAGGAACAAGAATAAGGATTACACAAAATTTCTCATTAGAGACCATGAAAGCAAGAAAAGAGTGGAGTAAAATATTTAAAGTATTGGAAGTTACAGATTAACAACCAAGAATTCAGTATCCGGTGAGGCAATTCTTCAAAATGAAAGAAAGAAAGACTTTCTCAGACAAACAAAAACTGAAATAATTCACCATAGCGGACTTGCTAAGCAAGAAATGTTAAAATATTCTTCAAAAAGAAAAAAAAATACATAGGTCAGAAATTTGGAACTACATAAAGGCAGAAAGTATTAGAGAAAGAATGAATAAATGCAAAATATAATCTTTTCATTTTTTCATTCTTAGTTTTCCACAGCTCTAAGGTGTTTCATTCTTCTTCTTTTTTTAATTTTTGTGTATCAATTTGGGTAATTTTTACTGACTTGCCATCTAATTCATTGATGTATTTGCCTGTTATCTTGAGTCTACCTAAAGAATTGTCAAAAGCATTCTTCATCTTTTTTGGGTCCAGCATTTCAATATGACTGTTCTATGTAGTTTCTGTCTTTCTGCTGAAAATTTCCATCTATTCATATTGTCTGCCTTTTCCACTAGGGCATTTAGTATAATTAATCATGGTTATTTTTAAATGTTTATTTTATAATCCCAACATTAGCTTCACCTCTGAAGCTGGTTTTGTTGATTGCTTTGAAACTTGTTCATTTCCCCTGTTTTTTACAGTGTCTTATTTTTAATTGAGTACTAAATATTATGTGTACAGCAATGCAGACAGATATAAATGTAAGTTATTTTCAGAAATGGTCATTCTTCCTCTGCTAGGCCTGTATTGTATATTGTTGTCAGTCTTGTCAGAAGTTGAGCTGGGTATTGTGTTTGTTGTTGCTATGGAGACAAAAGACAAATGGTTGCTAGGTACTGGAAATTTGGAGGTTTTAACTACAAAGGGCATGCTATCGTCTGAATGTTTGTGTCACCCTCCCCCAAGATTCATATGTTAAAATACTAACTCTCAAGGTGATGGTATTAGGATGTGAGGTCCCTTTAGGAAATGATTAGAGCATTAGGGCAGAAACTTGCTGAATGGAATTAGTATCCTTATAAAAGAGACCTAAGAAAGCCCTCTTGCCCTTTCTGCCTAGTGAGGTTACAACGGAGAGGCAGCTATATAGGAAGCAGGATCTCCTCAAAAACTGAATTAGCCGTCACATTGAATTTGGATTGCGAGAATTGTATTTATGTTGTTTATAAACCCAAACAAACTAGAACAAAGCATGAGGGAAATTTTTGAGCTAATGGAAATGTTCTCTATCTTGATTTTGATGTTTATATAATAATATGTACTTGTCAAAAGTTATAGAATGATATACTAAAAGAAGTAACAGTTAATTAATGTAAATATTTTAATATTTTTCTGAATTTGTTATTTTTGTAGTATTTATCAGCACAATGTTAAATTTTATGTGTCAACTTGACTACCTAAGGGATGTCCAGAGAGCTGTTAGCCATTATTTTTGAGTATGTCTATGAAGGTGTTTCTGGAAAAGATTAGCATTTAGATGAGTAGACTGAGTAAAGATCCATCCTCACTAGTGTCAGTAGGCGTCATCCAATCTGTGAAGCTCGAAGTAGAACAAAAAGGCATGATAAGGTGACTTCTCTCTCTCTTCTTGAGTGGGAATATCCATCTTCTCTTGCTTTCAGATATTAGAGTTCTTTTGAACTCTGAAATTTACACCAGCGCCCACCTCCCCCAATTGTAGGGCTTTTAACCTTGGGCTGGGAGTTACAGCATCAGCTTCCCTGGTTCTCAGAACTTTGAACTTGGACCCAGTTATATACCACCAATTTTCCTCTTTCTTTAGCTTACACACAGCAGATTATAGGACTTCTTTGTTTCCAGAACCACGTGAGCCAATTTCTATAATAAATCTCTTGATATATGTATATGTATGTATGAATGCGTGTGTGTGTGTGTGTGTGTGTGTGTGTGTGTGTGTGTGTGTGTATCAATCACTTCTTTTAGAAGTTGGATATTCTATAGTGAGCAAACAGACAAGGTCCTTGCCATCAAGTGGCATGTATTCCAGTTGGAACAATGTGGTGAAACTACTAAGTGCAACCATTTTCTATTTTCTGTTCTTGCTGGCATACAGCTAGACTATATTTTTTCCAGCCTCCTTTTGCATTTAGATGAATATGGGACTGAGTTCATGTGATTAAGTCCAGCAGAATGTAAGTAAAAGTGTATTTGAAGTCCGGCCCATAAAATATTCCATGTGTGCTCTCCCAAGCTTTCTCCTCTGGGTACGTGGATGAAGAAAACAATGAGGCTCTATACAATTACAAATCAACAAGATGGAAGATTGGCTAGACTTGAATAGAAATGAGCCGACAGTGGTATCTAAATACCCGTGTAGGACTGCTAGGTGAGTAAGAATATTCTGTCTTCGAGACATCACGTTTGGGTCTATTTTTATATTGGTTAGCCTACTCTTAACTACTCTAGGGAAAATATAGTAAATAAGTGAATGTATTATGTGGGTACCAACATGTACTATGATAAAACAAGGCAGACCAAGGGGAAGGTGGCTGGGAAAGACCTCTATGAGAAAGTGATATCTGGTCAGAAACCTCAATTAAATGAGGGAGTCAGTCATGAAACTATTTAGAAGAAGAGTATTCTAAGAGTTAACAGCAAATATAAAGACTCTGTGATGGGTAAATACACTTGGTGTATAGTTTAAAGAACAGCAAGAATCACATGGCACATACAAAGTAAGCAAAGGAGAGTGTCAGGAAAGCAGGATAGAGGGACATATAGGAATGAGATTATGTAGAATTTTACAAGCTATTGTAAGATATTTGGATTTTATTCTAAATATAGAATGGGAATTCATGGGAAACCATGAATCAAGATACTCTCTAATTTACATTCATATATAAACATATGAATATAATATTGCATATATATGCAATATATATAGCTAATATTTTACAGAGGTGAAATTTACATAGAGCAAACTATACATATCAAAAAATTTACACAACTATATATATGCAGTGATGTGTGTGTATGTATATATGTGTATGTATACACACACACACACATATACATATATATATATATATATATATATATATACATACACACCTTACTATTACCCAGATCAAGTACAGAACATTTCCATTATTCCAGAAAGTTCCCCACAAATATTCCCAGTCAATCACCCTGCCCTGCTATCCTCTACCACCATGCAGATAAACAGTATTCTGATTTCTGTCACCAAAGATTGATTTTTAATATCAACATGTTACATTGACCACCTTAAAAATATACATGTCCCTACACATGCCAAATTGTTATAAGATGCAGATGGGATGAGAGGTAAAAATTTGGACATTAAGAGAAAGTAACACTCAAGAGGGCTCCTAAATTCTTTACCATCCTGATTAGGAGATGGCAGGAGCCTTGAAGAATATGAACAACTTCTTTCTCTAATTTGCTTTTATTAGCAACTTCCTCTACCTCCCTCCCCGCTGTACAATCTTTGACTTCTTGTTTCCTGGTAAATTAGTTTCAAATTTATATCACAGATTGGAAAATGGACTTTTTAATTTGATATTTGGAGCTTTTCAAAAGAATGGTACTTTATATTACTCTATGAAAAAAATCAGTATCAGAAGCTGCAATATTAGAAATATTTTATTAAATCAGGCGGGATTTTTATAAACAGCAAGGCCCATCCTTAGGTTTTGAAAATGATTATTCTACAGAAATAATAGCATCAATAATCACTATTTTCTACTTAAAGATTAACCTTACTAAAATAATACAAATGGTCTGAAATGTTGGAGTCATTTTATTTCCTATCAGATATGTTAGTGGGGAAATTTAGAGACCTTTGGAGGTTCTTTTTACAATTTGATATTCCAAAGGATCCCAAGTTAATTTTTCAGGATGGGATTTTAGGGAATTTTTTTCTTGCATAATCTTTCTTTTCAACTTGATTTCAGCTCACTGGTAAAAGAAGAGCAAGTGATTCTTGATAAGAGATGGTAATTATAGTACAGTTACTTGGAAGTGTCTTGAAATACACAGAAAACAGGAGCATATCAAATAAATACACATTTTACTTAGCATCGGTATCTATGGCTGGATCCTTGGGTATTCTGGTTCAATGATTTTGTGACAATAATATTTTATCCCTAATCAAAAAAGGAATTAATTTCAAAGAAATTTCCATTTTAGGTCAAAATGAAAAAAAAAGCATATAGATTGCAATTTGTGTGGATCACAGTATAACCAGTGTCATCTTCCTTTTTAACCTTGAAGCAACAGCTCATGCATGGAAATTGCATATATAACTTACTGAACAGGACTAACAGATGACCATATTAGCTGAAGGAGGGTGAATCAAGATGACTTTAGAATTAACTCGTACAATAATCTTTTAATTTTCTGGTATTCTTTTAATGTAGACCTGCCAGGAAACAGCATCCATAAAACATTAACAAATTTGAAGTGAATTTTGGCCAATTTCAGATATATTTTGTAATGTTCTATATCTTAGTATGAAATATATGAAACATTTTATTATTTATGATTTATGAAAAAAATCCTAAGAAGAACCCCTTGGACCCAACATAGAAAAATACCAATTCTGAGTACTTTTGAATCCCTCCTTGGTCATATTCCCCTCCCTTCCTGCTCTCTCAGAGGTAACTGCCACCCTGATTATCGTTCATCATTTCTTTGTTTTTTATTTTAATTTTACCACATGGATATGTATCCTAAAACAATAAACTCTTTAATTTTACATGTATATAAATTGTAGAAATAGAATCAAACTGTATGTATTCTTCTGTAATTCACTTTGTTCAGTCGACTTTGTGAGATTCATCCACATTGAGATGTATAGCTGCAGTTCTTTCAATTTCACTGCTATATTGTTTTCCATTATATGAATACGTCACAATTTATCAGTTTTGCCTATGATGTAAATTTGGTTGTCTTCAGGTTTTTGCTTTCCTACATCACTGTAATGCTCATTCTTCTACATGTTAAATTGTCATTATATGTGAGCATCTCTCAAAGGACTATATTTACAGTTAGAATTGTTACATCAAAGGATATGTGCATCATCAACTGTACTAGATAATTCTAAATATTATGTTTTTGCAAAATGATTCTAATAATTTATACTCCCACAAGCATTTTATGAGTATTCAAGTTTTATAGCCTCACAAGTTAACAGCAATGTCAAATTTTTAATCTTTGCCTATCTGGTGGTTGTGAAATGGTATGATTTTAGTATATATGCTCTAAGTTACTTAAATAAAAGTATGCATCTATTCATATATTTTTAAGTCCATAAGTTTTCACTATTCTGTGAAATGCCTGTTCATGTCTTTTGACCTTTCCTTTCTATTAGGTCATCTTTACTTACAGACTTTAGAAATACTTTATATATCAGAGATAATGATACTTTACAGTTATTTTTATCAGACCATCTACTCTCATTTTGTGGACTCTCTTTTCACTATCTTTATCATATCCTTTAATAAATGATAGCTCTTAATTTTAATGCAGTTAAATTTTATAATTTTTTTATTCGGGTTTTAACTCTTTTAACTCTTTGTGGTTTCTGTAAGAAATATTTTCATACCCCAAGTACATTCTATTAATATTTTGTATATCTTTACCTTTTTTTAAAGTTTTGCTTCTCACTTTAAATGTGCAACCAATTGGCAATTGTGAATTCTGTACCTATACTTTAGTCCCTTTATATACTTACTAAATTGTGTGTCTGTCTGTCCACGTGTCTGTCTTCTCCCTTTTTACTTAATTAATGTGCCGAAGTTTCTTTTTTTTTTTTTTAAGATTTTATTTATTCATTTGACAGAGACACAGCAAGAGAGGGAACACAAGCAGGGAAAGTGGAGAGGGAGAAGCAGGCTTCCCTTTGAGCGGGGAGCCCAATGTAGGTCTCCATGTAGGGCTCAATCCCAGGACCCTAGGATTATGACCTGAATTTAAGACAGATGCTTAACCAGCAGAGACACCCAGGAGCTCTGTGCTGAGGTTTCTTAATGTTATTAGGGTATTCACAAATTTCGGCTTTGTTGAACTCTTTATTAAAAATGTCATCATTAATTTGTGTTCTCACCTTTGTTATTTAACTGCTTCTGTTTAATTTGGATATATTACGTTAATCTTTCTAACTTCTTAAATGGTAAACTTAGATAATGAATTTTAGTCTCTCTTCTTTTTCTTTTATATTTATATCTACACAGCACTTAAGCTGGATATCCTGTTTTTATATGTAGTATTTTCTTTGGTCAGTCTAAAATATTTTTAAACTTTCATTATTATTTCATTTTTAACCACTTGATTATTTGTTCATTTACTTCTTAATTTTATGAATATAGTACACAAACATATATACAGCTTTTAGTAGTTTTACTATTGATTTCTGGATTAATTTTCTTATTATAGATATACTCTATTATTTTGTGCCTTTGGAGTTTTTTAAGACTTGTTCTCTGATGCTGTATATGTCCAATTTTCATAAAGGTTGCATATATATCTCAAAGAATGTACACTCCACAGTTGTTTCTCTAAATATTCCATATGTGCTCTTTAAGACAATTTGTTATTTCTTCAAATTTTTAAGTTTGTGAAAATTTTGTCTCCATGTCTTACTAATTACTAAGAGAGAATTGATAAATTCTTCTATTATGATCATGGAGTATTCTGGTTTCCGTGAATTTCCATCAATTTTTGCTTGGTACATTTTACGGTTTTACCATTATCAACATACATATGCAATACTATTATCTTTCTGGGGAATTCAGTCACATATTATTATGAAATCACATTTTTACTTGTGGTAATGTTTTATACCTTGACATCTATTTGTCAGGCACTTAGGTATACAAACTTTCCTATATATTGGGATGATAACATACTCCTTTATTGTTTTGAGGAGACCTTTCCATGCTGCCTAAATATTAATAGTTCTTCTAACATGTTTTGGTGAAATTTGTAACCTAATTTATATACTCTTTCTTAATTATTATTGTAATATCTATATATAATGTATAATATTTATGAAGTAATATCTACATTTCCTTTTGATTTCTTATACTGGCTTATATATACATATAAAGCATTATTCAAACCAGAGGTCATATAGATATTCTCCTATATGTTCTTCAAATGTTTAAAAACATCTATAAATCCTCCTTCATTTATTTGGAATCTATTTCATTTTGTAATCATAAGTCAGGATCTAAGTATTTTTTTCTTGAATAGTTGACAATATTTAACAATAGTTAACAATATTATTTATTGTTATATCATTCTTCTATTGTTTTATCATTTTAAGGCTTTATTTTGTAATAATTCATATTTACAAAATCACTTGCAAAAACTGTACACAGACTTTCTGTAAACCCCTTCCCTTGCTTCTTCAAATATTAAAATATTATGTAAATACAGTACAATCAATAAAACCAAGAAAGTATCTTTTTTGAAAGAGCTTATTTATTTATTTGACAGAGAGAGAGAGAGAGAGAGTGCACAAGCAGGCAGAATAGCAGGCAGAGGTAGAGGAAGAGGAAGAAACAGGTTGCCTGCTGAGCAGAGAGCCTGACATAGGACCTGATCCCAGGACCCTGAGGTCATAACCTGAGCCAAAGGCAGACACTTCACTGACTGAGCCAACCAGGTGCCCAAGAAATTATCATTGATATCTGACTCGCATTATTGAAAATACATTTATTTGCTCATTCCTATTACATTTATGATTTCAGAATTGCTAGTACCTGCCTCCAGAAAAAACAAATTTATGAACTAGTATATAATACACAATAGTCACATGCCTTTGATTTCTGTTAATAACTAAATGCTATATATATTTTTGGCAGTGTTCTACATGTTATATTTACATATTAATTCATTTAACCTTCACAGTCAACCTATGAGGTAAGTCCTGTTATCATCCTTTTCTTACTGATGAAGAAACTAAGGCATAGAGAGGTTTAGTAATTTGCCTAGGGTCACACAGATAATAAGGAATACATCTAAAACTTGGAGCAAAGTATTCTGACTCCAGAGTCTGTGCTGTTATCATTATACCATGCATTTCTCTTATATAAAATGTTTCAACTACTAAGGCTTCTTCTCATATTCTACTACATTCCATCATCCTTGCAATCAATTATTCCAGTAGACCAACATGATTTAATTAAATGACTTTCTAATAATTATTTATATCTTATAGGATAAATCTCCTAAATGGTACTCTTTTACAAAGCTAACTTGGATAGATTTATTCTTTTTCCTTTAGTTATAAAGCAGTGCATACACATAATTAACAATTTAAATATCATAAACATATATATTTAAAGAAAAAAGAAAAAATATCTCCTCTTAATTTCTACTTCCAACTCAGGGAACCAGTGTTTATAGTCACTGGATTTTGTTAATCTGTCTACTTATGAAAAAGTTAAACTCCCACTAGTATAATAATTTAAGTCCAAATGACAAAGTGGATTTTAAATTTACATTTTCCTCCCAGGAATATAAGTGATACTTTGAAACTTTGAAATTGTATTATGCTTTCCTTTATTTTGTTGTTGTTTTTTTTTCCTTTGTTTTGTTTCAAATTTTTATTTATTCTATTTAAAGTATAGTGTAATATTGGTATCAGGAGTAGAATTTAGTGATTCATCACTTACATATAACCACCAGTGCTCATCACAAGTGGCCTCCTTAACACCCATCACACACTTAACACCTTCCCCTGCTGACCTCCCTCCATCAACCCATAATCTGGTCTCTGTAGTTTACAAGTATCTTTTTTTTTTTTAATAGCTCCATGCCCAGCATGGAGGCCAAAACAGGGCTCAAACTTAGACCATGAGATCAAAAGCTGAGCTGAGTCAAGAGTTAAGCACTTAACCAACTGAGCCACTGAAGTGCCTCTATAGGCAATAGTCTCTTATATTTTGCTTCCCTCTCACTTGTTTTTCACTTCTCCTATGTTCATCTATTTTCTTTTTTATTATTATTATGTTATGTTAGTCACCATATAGTACATCATTAGTTTTTGATACAGTATTCCATGATTCATTGTTTTGTTTCTTAAATTCCACATATAAGTGAAATCTATGGTAATTGTCTTTCCCTGACTTATTTTGCTTAGCAAAATGCAATCTAACTCTATCCACATATTGCAAATGGCAAGATTTCATTCTTTCTTGATAATAGAGTAATATTCCATTGTATGTGTAATATATATATGAAAGCAGGCCAAATGTCCATCAACTGATAAATGTAAGGAGTCACATATGTGTGTGTGTGTGTGTGTGTGTGTGTGTGTGTGTGTGATAATTCAGCCAGTGTAGATGATGCTGCAATAAATATTGGAGTGCATGTGCCACTTTGATCTGTATTTTATAGCCTTGGTTAAATATCTAGTAGTACAATTGCTGGATCATACAGTAGTTCTATTTTCAACTTTTTTAGGTACCTCCATACTGTTACCAGAGTGGCTACACCAGTTTGCATTTCCACCGATAGTGTAAGAGGGTTCCCCTTTCTCCACATACTTGCCAAGACCTATTGTTTCCTGGCTTGTTAATTTTAGCCATTCTGACAGGTGTGACGTGGTATCTCATCATGGTTTTGATTTGTATTTCCCTGATGATCAGTGATGTATAGCATATGTTCATGTGTTTGTTAACCATTAGGACATTCTCTTTGGAAAAACGTCTGTTCATGTCTTCTGCCCATTTATTAACTGGATTATTTTTTGGAGGCTGGTGAGTTTGTAAGTTCTTTATAGAGTTTGGATACTAACCCTTTTTCAGATATATCATTTGCAGATATCTTCTCCCATTCCATAGGCTGCCTTTTAGTTTTGTTGATCATTCCCTTCACTCTGCAGAATCTTTTTATGTTGATGAAGTCCCAACAGTTTATTTTTGCTTTTATTTTCCTTGCCTCTGGAGATATGTTTAGTAAGAAGTTGCTGAGGCTAAGGTCTAAGACATTGTTGCCTGCATTCTCCTCTAGGATTATGATGGAGTCCTGTCTCACATTTAGGTCTTTCTTGCATTTTGAATTTATTTTTTGTATGGCATAAGAATGTGTCCCAGTTTAATTCTTCTTCATGTCACTGACCAGTTTTCCCAATGGCATTTATTAAAGAGATTGTCATTTTTTCCATTGGATATTGTTTCCCACTTTGTCAAAGATTAGTTGACCATATAGTTGTGGGTCCATTTCTGGGATTTCTAGTCTGTTCCATGGATCTATGTGTCTGTTTTTGCTCCAATACCATACTATCTTGGTTACTACAGCTGTTTAATATAGCTTGAAGTCCAGAATTTTGATGCCTCCAGCTTTGCTTTTCTTTTTCAAGATTCCATTAGCTATTTGGGGTCTTTTGTTGGTTCCATACAAATTTTAGGATTGTTTGTTCTAGCTCTGTGAAGAATTCTGCTGGTATTTTGGTGGGGATTGCATTAAATGTGTAGATTGCTTTGGGTAGTGTAGACATTTTGACAATATTTATTCTTCCAATCCATGACCATGGAAAGTTTTTCCATTTCTTTTTGTCTTACTTCAGTTTCTTTCATCAATACTGATGATTTTTTCAGATAGTTTTCAAAGTACAGATCTCTATTTCTTTAATTAGGATTATTCCTAGATATCTTATGGTTTTTGGTGCAGTGGTAAGTAGGATAGATTCCTTGATTTCTTTTTCTGCTACTTCATTATTGGTATATAGAAGTGCAGCAGATTTCTGTACATTGATTTTGTATCCTGTGACTTTACTGAATTCATTTATCAGTTTTAGCAGTTTTTTTGTGGTATATTTTGGGTTTTCTCCATAGAGCCTGATGTTGTAAATAATGAAATTTTGAAGTCTTCTTTGTCAATTTGGATGCCTTTTATTTCTTTTTATTATCTGATTGCTGAGGCTAAAACTTCCAGTACTATGTTAAATAACAATGATGAGGGTGGGCATCCCTGTCTTGTTCAGACCATAGAGGAAAAGTTCTCAATTTTTCCCCATTGAGGTTGATATTAGCTGTGGGTCTTTAATTTATGGCTTTTATGATGTTAAGGAATGTTCCCTCTGCTTACTTTGTTGAGGGTTTCTATCAAGAATGGGAGTCCTATTTTGTCAAATGCTTTTTCTGCTGCTATTGAGAGGATCATATGATTCTTATCCTGTCTTTTATTAATATGATATATTGCCGCTTCCAGTCAGCGACGGGAGAAAAATTAGGCACAAACAAGTCAGCTGCAGGAAATTGGGAGCAGGGGACAACAGTCGAAAAGGACTGCTGCCCTGAGCAACTCCACAGTCTCACTTTTATTGGATAGAAACAATAGCCAACAGAAGGACCGATGAAGGTCAAACGTCAGTTGTCTTGCAGACAAGCGAGGAGGAGGGTGAAGTTTATAGTTAACCAAGCATATTCAAAGGACACATCTAACTAACAACGGGTGCTTCTGGGAAGAGAAAGGAGCGATAACGGAAAAGGGAAGCAGGCGGTTTTCATTCCACCCTGAGCTGACCCGGCGTTCCTGGGTGCTCAGCTTCCCTGAAGCAGGCGGCGCTCCGCGCTGAGGGAGCAGGGCATCCCCAGCTGCCCAGCTTCACGGTCGTATATCGTCCTTCTCCCCAAAAACCTGTTGCCAGTATATGTATTTCTTAAGGCCATATCTAAATGTGCTTGGCAACTAGTAAAATCCTCCAGGGGTTAGAGTTTAAGTAACAAATTGTTCCGAGGGGCAGCAGCAATATATCATGTTGATTGATTTGTGAATATTGAACCATTCCTGCAGCCCAGGAATAAATCCCACTTGATTATGGTGAATGATTCTTTTAATGTACAGTAGGATTTGATTGGCTCATATCTTGTTTTTCTCAGGGATATTGGTCTGTTATCTCCTTTTTAGTGGGGTCTTTGGTTTTGGAATCAAGGTCATGTGACCTCATAGAACGAGTATGGAAGTTTTCCTTCCATTTCTATTTTTTTTGGAACAGTTTGAGAAGAATGGCCATTAACTCTTCTTTAATTGTCTGCCATAATTTCCCTGGGAAGCCATCTGGCCCTGGACTTTTGTTGGTTAGGAGATTTTTGATGACTGATTCCATTTCTTTGCTGATTATGGACCTATTCACTTTTTCTATTTCTCCCTGTCTCAGTTTTTGTAGTTTATTTGTTTCTAGGAATTTATCCATTTCTTCTAGACTACCCAGGTTTTGGAGTATAATTTTTCATAATTTTCTCTTATAATTGTATTTCTGTAGTGTTGGTTGTGATCTCTTTCATTTGTGATTTTATCTATGTTGGTCCTTTCTCTTTTCTTTTTGATAAGTCTGGCTAGGGGTGTTTCAGTTTATTAATTCTTTCAAGGAATCAGCTTTTAGTTTCATTAATTCATTCTACTGTTTTGTTTTTGTTTTTGTTTTTATGTCATTTATTTCTGCTCTGATGTTTATTATTTACCTTCTGCTGACTTTAGGTTTTATTTAGTATTCCTTTTATAGCTCCTTTAGCTGTAAGGTTAGGTTGTGTATTTGAGACTTTTCCTGCTTCTTGAGGTAGGCCTGTAAATATACTTCCTTCTTAGGACAACCTTTGCTGCATCTCAAAGATTTTGAGCTATCCAGATTTCATGTATTTTTTAAAATTCTTTAAATTGTTGATTAACCCATTCATTTTTTAGTAGGATATTCCTTAATGTCCAGGTATTTGAGGTCTTTTCAATTTTTTTCTTGTGGTTGACATCCAGTTTTATGACGTTGTGGTCTGAAAATATGCATGGTATGATCTTGATCTTTTTGTACTTCTGGAGGGGTGATGTGTGACCCAGTAGGTGATACTATTCTGGAGAATGTCCCATGTTTACTCAAAAAGAATGTATATTCTACTGCTTTAGGATAAAGTGTCTAAAGATATCTGTTAAGTCCATCCGGTCCAGTGTGTCATTCAAAGCCATTATTTCCTTGTTGATTTTCTGCTTAGATGATCTTTCCATTGCTCTAAGTGGGGTCTTAAACTCCCCTACTATTATTGTCATATTATTAATGAGTTTCTTTATGTTTGGTATTAATTGATTTATATATTTGTGTGCTCCCAAATATTACAATTGTTAGATCTTCTTGTTGGATAGACCCCTTTATTATGCTATAATGCCTTTTCAATTCTTGTTACAGTCCTTGGTTTAAAATCTAGTTTGTCTGATATAGGTATGACTACTCTGGCTTTCTTTTAACATCTATTAGCATCATAAATTGTTCTCCATTCCTTTACTTTGATTCTGCAGGTGTCTTTAGGTTTAAAATGAGTCTCCTGTAGGCAGATGTAGCTGGGTCTTGTTTTTTGTTTTTTATTTGTTGTTTTGTTTGTTTTTATCCATTCTGACACCCTGTGTCTTTTGATTGGAGCATTTAGTCCATTTACTTTCAAAGTGATTATTGGAAGATATAAATTTAGTGCCACTGTACTACATGTAATGTCATTTCTGAAGATTTTCTCTGTTCCTTTCTAGTCCTTGTTTTTTTTTTGTCTTTCTTTCCCACTCAAAGAGTCCCCTTTAATACTTCTTTCAGGGCTGGTTTAGTGGTCATGAACTCCTTTAGTTTTTGTTTGTTAGGAAACTGCTTATCTCTCCTATTCTGAATGACAGCTTTCTGGATAAAGTATTCTTGGCTGCATATTTTTCCCATTCAGCAGGTTGAATACATCACACCACTTTATTCCTGGCCTGCCACTTTACCATTGGTAAGTCTGCAGCTAGGCTATGGGTCTCCCCTTTTAAGTTAGGGATTTCTTTTCCCTTGCTGCTTTTAGGATTTTTTTTCTTATCTCTGTATTTTGTAAATTTTACTGCAATATATAGGCCTGCTTTTGTTGATTTTGATGAGAGGTTTCTGCCTCCTGGATTTAGATTTCTGTTTCTTTCCCCAGATTAAGGAAGCTTTCAGCTATAGTTTCCTCAAATAAACTTTCTGCCCCTTTTCCTCTCTCTTATTCTGGACTTCTGTGATACAAATATTATGCTTTATGGAGTCTCTGATTTCCCTAAGTCTATATTTGTCATCCAATATTTTTCTTTTTTTCTTCTTTTTGCCTTTTTACTTCCCATAATTTTATATTCTATATTACTTATTGATCCCTCTACTTCTTCCATCCTTGTGGTCATTATATCCAGTCTGTTTTGCATTTTGGTTATAGCATTTTTTTTTCAGACTGGCTATTTTTTAGGTCTTTTATCTCTGCAATAAAGGACTCCCTAGTGTTTTCTGTGCTTTTCTCAAGCCCAGTTAGTATCCTCATGATTGTTTCATTAAATTCTGGTTTAGGCATACTAATTATATTATGTTTTGATTAGCTCCCTGGCCATGACCTCTCCTTATTCTTTCTTTTGGGATAAATTCCTCTGTCTTAGCATTTTATCTAGATCTCTGTTTTCTGTGTGTTTGGAAAGTCTGCTATGTTTCCTGCTCCTGAGAGTAATGACTATATTAAGAAGAGGTCATATACTGTCCTGGTCCTGGCATTTCAGAAAGTGTTTTTGATTTATGTTGTGTGCACTCTGCTGTTGTGTTTTGGGTGCTCTTTCCCTCAGATTAGTCCACCTCAGGGTTTCTCTTTTGTCTGCAATGAGGACTGTCTGGCCCTTGTCCAGGGTCTGGTGGGTTTTAAGAGGGTGTGCTTTGGTCTGCTTGTTAAAAAAGGCTAGATCCTATTTCCCTTAGAGCTGCAGATTTTCAGCACTCTATGGTGAGTAGACTTGGTGCATGCTGGAGGGTTGTCCTGGTCTTTTGGTAGAGGGACTGCTATTTTGGCTCTCAGGCACACTTGCCTGTAGTGAAAAAACAAAACAAAACCAAACAAAACAAAACAAAAAACAAAAACACTGGCAGAGTGCGGGGGGTGGGGGGCTTGGTGTAGGCTCAAGCCACCAGTGTGGGCACTATGACTCTCTGGAGCTGATCTGTGCTGATGGGAGTGGTGAAAAATGGCATCTTCCTGCTCTCATTGCCAGAGAGAGGAGTTTGCCTGCTACTGTTTAGAAAACCCTCACAGAAGAGTAAACAATCTTCCCTCCTGTGTCCTAGGCTTCCATCAGATCCCTGCCTTCATCCTGTGTCCAAGCTGTCTGCCCACCTGGCAGCAATGCAGTGCTCCTGTGTTTTATTATCAGGGATGTGGCTGGGTTTCAAAATTCCAAATTTCAGGGACCTGGTGTGGCATGGACCCATGCTTATCCTGTGGAGGAGAATCTCACCACACTGAGGCTAGTGCTGATTTGTTCCAGAAAGGCAATCACATGACCATGCAGGGGTTTGGAACTCATGGTAAAGCACAGCAAAAAGCTGGTGTCCAGGTTACTGCTCTCAGCAGGAATCTGTGTTTGTATTCTAATGATTGGGACAGCTTAATGGTACCTGCCAGTTCTTTTTTCCTGGAAAGGCAGTGCCACCTCTCCCAAATGCACTCCAAGAGGGAACTGTCTTTCCCAGTGCAACCCAGGGGATCCTCCAGACCATGCTTTCTGCTCCTGGGCCTCTGCCCTCCTCCACAGGTGCACTGCTATGCCCACCCAGCTCTACTGGGGGGATGATGTGGACTTCCAAAACTTCAGAATCCGAGCTCCACTGCTTGTAAAAACTTGTGATAATCAGCCCCTCTTGTTTTCCTAGTCAATGGTTTTGGGGAAGTACTTGTACCATCATCTGCATGCTCATTTCTCTTTTTCTCTTTCTTTTTCTCTTTCCTCTCTCTGTGATATGGCTTCCTCCCCTTCACAATACTTACAATTCTTTTGTCTCCCAAATTACTTCTCAGCACCTCCTACCTTCCACACTGGCTTTTTTTCTCCCTCTAGTTGTGCAGTTTGTTCTCTCAGTCCTCAGATCGATTTCCTGGGTGTTCAGAATGATTTGATATTTATCTTTGTGTTCGAGAGACAAGGCAAGCATAGGGTCCCCTTACTACTCTGCCATCTTAACTCCTCCTCCCTATGCTTTCCTTTCTGATGGATATTCTAATAGGTTCCTTTTTTTCAAAGTAGACCAATTTCACTGAAGATTTGATGACACAGTGTAGTCTTAATACTATGTGTATGATATCTAAAAATGAGAATAAATACAATATATATTTCATAGACTAGCAAAAAATTTAGCTAAGGGTAAAATACCTACAAACAACTGTAATTTGAATATATTTTAAAGGCAGAATCAATAGAATTTGCTGAAAGACAGTGCATGGGGTGTAAAAGAAAGAAAAAGTCAAGAATCACACCAGAATTGGCCTGAGTAACTGGTATAAGGGGGATACCATTTTCTAAGATGTGGGTTCTAAGGAACTAATTTTGGAGGGTAAGTTATGTGTTCATTTTCTATATTTAACACTGAAAGGCAGATTGCCAGAATAGAGTCAGATAAAGTATCTAAGATTAGAGTAAGTTAAAGACATTTGTCCATTTTTTCATTGGGTTGTTTTCTTATAATTGAGTTTTGATTGTTCTTCACTTATTTAGGTAAAACTCTGGTTGATACGTAATTTAAAAATGTTTTCTCCCTGTTCATAGTGTGAGTTTATATTCTCTTTAGGGTTTCTTTCACACAGCAAAATTTTAAATTTTGGTGGAGTCCACTTCATCAGTTTTTCATTAAGGGGTTGTGCTTTTAACCTGGTATGTAAGAAATGTTTGTCTAGTTCAAGGCCACTGAATTTCCTCCTTCATTTTCTTCTAAAAATTTTATAATTTTAATTTTTACCTTTTGGTCTATCATCCATTTTGAATTAATTTCTGTATAAAGAATGAAGTATAGATCACGTTTGTTTGTTTTTTTTTTCCTTTTTGTGTTGGAATGAAAACACTCCTTTCTCCATTGAATTGCTTTTACATTTTGGCAAGAATTAATGGAGTATATACATATATATCTGTATCTTTATATCTTGTGGCATTGGTCTGTGTGTCTAATCTTCACTAAAACAGTGTCTTTCTTAATAAATGTTATGTTTGATTATTTGAATATACATTCATATTCTGTTTCTTTTGTCTTTGCCTTTCATGTGTTATCTCTTAGTATCTTTTGTAGTGTTACACTATACATTATAATATATATTCCCACAGTCCACTGTATATAAATGTCTTATAACCATATAGTTCTATTTTATATCTTCCCTTTATATAACAGTTTTCATATGTATTATATCTATAAACATTAAAATGTTCCCCAGAAAATGTTATAATTTTTCATTTGGTAGTCATATATGTTGTAAAGACTGTTAGAGAAGAAAGATCATCTATTTTACTTACTCAGATATTTATCATGCTTGTTACTTTTCTTTTTAATACTCACACTCATGTTCTAAGTTTACATCTGGCATCATTTCCTTTCAGCCTGAAGAAGATTCTTTGACATTATTTTAGAGTAAGGTATGCTTGTCATGAATTCTCTTAGTTTTCCTTCATCTAAAAATGCCTTTATTTTGCTTTCATTCCTGAAGATAATTTTCACCAGTTAAACAATATTGCATTGACAATTTTTTTAGCGCTTTAAAGATATTCCAGAGTCTTGTAGACTCTATGATTTCCAATGAGAAATATGCAATTAATTGTTGTTTTATTTTATGTGGAAATATATATATATATGTATATTATATATATATATATATATATACATATTTTTACCTTTGATGTTCAACAATTTATGATGTGTCTGGGCATGGTTTTCTTTGAGTTTATCTAGTTTGTGATTTGCAGAGCTTTATAAGTATTTTACTTTATATATTTACCAAATCTTTTAAGTTTTAATCATTAGACTTTAATATTCTTTTCTGCATTAATTTTATTATTTCTTTCAGGGGTTCCAGTGACATGAGTATTAGATGTTTTGATATCATTCTAGAAATCCCGGAAATTCTCATCAGTTGTTTTCATTGTTTTTTTTTTTTTTTTCTTTCTTTCTGTTCTTGCAGTCTAGAAAATTTCCCTTGGTATAATTTCAGGTTCATTGATTCTTTGTCACTCCATTCTATTACTGAGCTTATCAGTACATTTTCTATGTCAAATATTGTATTTTTAAGTTCAAACTTTTTTTATCCATATAGTTTCTATTTCTTTGTTACAGATTTGATCTCTTTACATTTGTTTTAAAAGTGCTCACTTTTACTTAATGGCACTTATACTGGCTTCTAAGTTTTTTTTTTTAAACAATTATTACCTCTATTTCAGATTGTTGATTGTCTTCTGAGATTTTGTCTGACTTTCATGTTTCTTGGTATGTTGAGTAATTTTGTATTGTATCCTGGACATTTTGAATATTGTAATCAAGCTCTTGTTCCTTTTAAAATCCTTTGGAGAATGTTGATTTGTTGTTCCTACTGATTTTGTTATTGTTGCTGCTGTTGTTTTAGTAGGCAATCAACCTGGTGAAGTTCAGACTCCAATTTCTTTCTTGCCTTCCCAAACCACAAAGGTGGTTCCAAAGTCAGTTCATTTTTCAAAGCCTTTTCAATACTGTTTGTGTTTGTCCCTTGCATATGACACTCAGGGTTTGGTCTGCACCTTGGGCAACTTTTATATTGTAGCTCAGTTTTCAAATGCTCTGTTTTTCTTTTCCAGGTGTATTCCATGCGTGCACAGTTTGGGAGTGAGCCCTGAGCTTTGTTGGTCCATATGCAGAATCAGTGACCCTTTCGCTTTATTATTCACTTGGAGAGTCCCCCCACATTCTCCTGGTACAAGGGATTCATTTCCTCATTTCTCTGGCAAGATGGAATTCTCTCAAAGTTTTACCTTCCCACAGTGCTGTGCAGGTCCATGCCACTTGGGCTGCACTTGAGGTGAAGTGGCAAGAAAAAAGGGATGTCCAAATTATGAGGTTTCCCCCACACTCTACATAACAGGGCCTCTTGCCCAGTTTTTCTATTCAGAGAGATGGGCTTTCTCTTCAGGTAATAGGTGATTATGTTGTATCTCCCATGCCTCAAATAGGGCTTACTTAAGTCAGGGCTGAGGAAAAAAAAAAGAAAGTAAATAAAAATAAATATTTGTCTGGCACTGAAAAGCAGGCTTCTCTTGGTGTATTCACTGACCTGACTGCTAAGCAGTCACTGATTTGGCCTGCCCTGAAGTTAGAGCCAGAAGAAAAAGGAAGTTAAAAAGAAGACATCAGACAAAAAAAAAAAAAAAAAAAAAAACACCTCCGTATTGGTCTTTCTTCAGGTTTTGATTTCCTATTCCAGTCTGCCCATTTTTTTTTTTTTTACTTTTTAAGTTCTCAGCTAGGTATTTTCTTTTGCTTTTTGTGTTTTGCCAAGTTTTTAGATCAGTGTGATTAGTAGGCTCACTCATTGTGGCTGGAACCAGTGTTTTATATTCTTAGTTTTAAGAGGTAAGGTTATTTGATAGGTTAACTCTACAAACAACAACATGAAACAGGAACAAATTTCAAAACCATACCCTTTTCCCTAAATTAATATTTTATGAAAGAAATCTAATTATTTTTTACCACCAGCAATCCATTAGTAAAAATCATCAACACCTAAAATTGAAGGATGGAAAAATTACATCAACTCTAGGTTAATCTTACTCTCTAGTTTCCCTTTTGAATGAGAAATCATGCTTCACTTTATCTTAAACTGAATCCAAAAGAAAATAAGGGTTTTTTTTCTTTCTTTTTTTTAAAGATTTTATTCATTTATTTGACAGAGATCACAAGTAGGCAGAGAGGCAGGCAGAGGGAGAGAGGGAGAAGCAGGCTCCCCGCTGAGCAGAGAGCCCGATGCGGGGCTCGATCCCAGGACCCTGGGATCATGACCTGAGCCGAAGGCAGAGGCTTTAACCCACTGAGCCACCCAGGTGCCCCGGTTTTTTTTTTTTTTATTTTATTTTAAGATAAATCAGAGCCAACAGACTAGTCACAGGAAGGAGAAAGTTCTGATAATTTGTTTCCAAACAAAGTTAGTTGTGACTTTTCAGCTGCCTGGTTATTATCAATTTTACAAAGAAAAATACTTTTCTAAACAATTGTTTATACAATGTATCCTCAGTGATCTGAGGAGATTAGGAGACATGATGCCGTTTCTTTTAAACTGGAGACCTCATAATGGAAAAGCCACACCTCACCGTACAGAAATTTCAGAGAATCAGAATAACAGGTTGTTATATTCTTATTTTCAAAACATAAGACATGCATTTTTTCTTGGCAAGCAATTTCTGCAAATAGTCACACCATCAAACCTGTATGCTTACTAGGTTTTGATGATCATCAGAGACTAGTGAACATTTTCTTTAGTAACCCTGAAAGTGAAACTATATAAGCCAGGATTCTTTTTCATTGCACAGTGGTTTATAAAAATTAATGAGGCCATTTTAGTAAATACATTTATTCAAGTGAGTATCCCAATAAAACCCACATTATGTACCATTTCCCTAACCTGCAATCATGATCATGCAAGATTTTAAGTTAAGATTTGCCATATTTCAAAGGAAATTGCACTTTATTTAAAAAATTAAAAATCTAAACAAAAGTAGCTAATTAATCCTCTTATATTTGGTTTCTAAATTCAACTCCAAGCTCCTGCAAAAACAATTATGCAACTTACCAATTTTAATTAAAAAGAAAGTATAAAATTCATAGTTAAAAAAACAAAGCTGAAACTAAACTATGAATAATTATTGATTAGCTAATATATGAGAGATGACAAAGTAAAATGCAGCCTCCAATCTCTGTCTTATAGAAGATACTAATATTCCTCAAAGACAATTATTTAATTTGCCTCCACTCCAGAAATAAAGCAGAAGGAAAAATATTAAAATTCAGAAAAGTCATTTCTTCAGGGAATTGGAAATATATAATTGTAAAGTCATCTAAATTGATTTATCAGAAAAGTTTTCTTTCCTTTGGTTTCCAATTGGATTGACCTTTTTTCATCTTTTTTTTTTTAAAGATTTAGCTTTTTAAATATACTGTATTTTTGTACTTAAAGAGGTTACATGAATATTTGTACATTTAAGGTTCCCCAACGTTAGGCTTATAATTAAGTTTTGCTTAACCTTAGCTCTACCTTGTATTTTGTTGCAGATTTATTCATTCAAAATATTATTGACCATGTACTATGTCTCATATGAGATTATAGTCAAGAATATAAAAACTATATTCAAGAATATAAAATGTAATTGCACAAGGTCCTTTTTTCATGAAACACTTTTAAAAAATGCTAATATCCCAGAAGCTTTCAGACAGCTAATCCTCAAATCAATGGCCATAACAGAACTCCCTTCATAAGCCTAATTCAAGCAATACAGACTTGTAATGAGGGGGCAGAAGGCATGTTGAGGACAAAGTACAAGCTGACACCCTGCAAACCACTCCCCACCCCAGGTGGGATATGTGTGACATTCCCCAGGCACTCCTGGCTGCCCTAAAGCTAAAGGAAGAAAAAAAAAATGATTAACTCCTAGAGATCACAGTCCAGGAAGACCTATGTCTCCCTCAGTTTACAATTGTCTCAGTGACTTACAAGAAAAAAAAAAATTCTTATCAATAACCTAACTTCCAGAGGGAAAGTCCCAACTGTCTAATGTTAATGCTTTACTAGAGGGAAAAACAACCTTAACTTGACAATTGCAAGGCCTCCAATATTTTGTATATCTTCTCTAGCATACAAAAGTTTTGAAAACCTCCCTTTTCCTTAGGTCCCCCAATTCCCAAGTATATAATCAGCCCCTCACAAACCCAGTGCAGCATCTCTTTCTGCTCATGGGTCCTGTCCCTATTCTTTAATAAAACCACCATTTTGCACCAAAGATGTCTCAAGAATTCTTTCTTGGTTGTTGGTTCCAGACCTTACCCCACCAAACCTCACCTATATTCCAAAAATACATCACTTGTGAGAGACTTTCTCAGAAAGACTAAATACCCTTCCTAATAGGTATGTCTAAACTTCTCTGAAAATTTACATTTTAATGAAGAAGGCAGCTTAATGGTCATTTATCTTAAAGCCACCAATTAATTTCTCTCACATCTGCAAGTATATGGCAACTATTAACTGGCACTGGTATATGACAATAGAAAGTTTGGGGGGGGGGTTACCAGAGCAGATGGTCCTTTGGTCTGTGTCTTGGACGGTGTTTATATCACAATTCAGTTCTCAAAGCCTTCATTATCCTTCTTTGGGCCTGCTCTGCACATGAGCAGTTTAGGGGTGAGGGGAGGGGAGAGGGCATTTGGCAAATCTGGGATTGAAAGCTTACCTGAATCTTTCAAATTCTTTTTAAAATTCTACAGTGGCCAACACTTTTTTGTAAAACCCATCTGATACAGATTTCAAACTGTGACATTCTAGTTTGCCATCTCTTATCAGTTGAGCACAGATTTTTTTCAGAAGAGAAAATTGGAGTCAAGAAGGAAGTTACTTAGCCCAAGACCAACCTGTTTAATTGGCTAACAAAGAAAAATCGAAAGTAAAAATTACGTGAAGTCCCATCCAAGCATTTTCCACTACTCTAAAGTCCTTCCTTTCTTTGTTACTGTATTTTGAAGAATAATAATTATTTAAATATAAGCAAAATACTATTAGAAAGACATTTAACATCACACTAAATGTAAATATAGTTGTTTTTGCATTCTTAAAATTATAACAGAAGTTATATAAATAGGAAAGAAAGGCATACTACATTGAGAAAATTAGCAAAACAAATCTGGGATTCCCAGAATAAGTCATTTAAAAGAAACAACCTAAATAATTCATCTGGAAATCAAACACCTTCTAGTTAATTTCAGAAGTTAAATTTTTTTCTGAACAATGAATTTACACAGACAACTGTATATAATAAAACCGAATGTTGATAAATATGATTTATAGCTTGGGGTGCTTGCAAGTATGATTGTGCATGTGGAATATTGCTTTTCATAACCTTTCTCATTGACTATAATGAGGTCACTTTGTAGGCTTATTGATTTTTGACATGTGGAATCACTTTTAGTTAATTAAAATATAACCACAAAATATAGTCCTTGAAAGGAAGATTACTATAAAGATAATTGCTCAGGGTAAAATATTTAGAAATGACAAAACAAACACCTTAGTTTCCTGCATTTTATCTTAACCTTGAAAATATTATGGCCCTCAAACAGATTCAGAGTGTTGTAGAGGATTTTTGTTTTGCTTTTCCCCTCTCATCTACTCTCTTCTCTGGTTTCCACTTCTCTCAGCTTAGCTCCCTTATTCTAATTCACTAACTTCATCATTCATTCTTTAGTTTACAAATATTTATTGAGATTCTGTTAAACACTGGGGATACAAAGATTTGCAAAGTATGATAATATAACTCAATGTAGTCATAAAGCAAGACTTTTAAGTAAATAAAAGCAGTGGGATATTAAGTACTAAAATAAAAATATGCCTATGATATTAGTGGACACTGAAGAAGTGACTATCTCTAATTGGTATAACCAGGAAAGGCTTTAATGTGTGGGAAACAAAGGCAGAAGGAAATATAGATAAAATTAAATGTTCCTATAACCTGCAGCCCATTGACAAATACTTGAGGCAGGCAGAATATAATGTTTCTCCAGGAAGCTCCTAGCTGTCTTAATTTTAATGCCTTGTTAGAGGGAAAAACAACCTTAGTTTGACAGTAGCAAGTGCTCCTATATCTAGTGAGTCTTCTTTAGCATATGAAAATCTATTTGGAACTTCCCTTGTCTTTATTTCTACCCACTCCAAAGTATATAATCAGCTGTTCCTCACAATCCTGGAGCAACAGGGAGCAGTGCTCTTTCTGCCCAGGGGTCCTGTCCCCATGCTTTAATAAAACCAGCATTTGCACCAAAGACATCTCAAGAATTCTTTCTTGGCCCTAGGCTCTGGACCCCACCAAACCTTACCTATATTCAAAAACTACATCAGCTTCACAGAGGAAGCCATGTTTAAGCTGAAACTAGATTGATGAATAGAGTTTTCCAATATAACAAAATGGGTCTGTATTGCATATAGCAGAAATATTATGATTAAAGGAAGTTATTGAGGTCATGGACTAATGTCATCCATCCTTTTAGGCACAGCACATAGCTCAGTGTCTGGCACATTGTAGGCAATCAATAAATGTTTGTTGCAAAAGAAATCTTGTGTATGGCATGCTGTAAATACTTTGGTCTGATTAGAGCATAAGGTTAAAGTAAAGGAGGGGTGAGAATGAAGCTAGAAAGGTAGGTTGGTGATAGATTACAAAAGAGTCTTAATACCAAGTTGAGGAGATTGACCTTTATATAATTATCAGATGAAAGACATGACCAGGTTATAATTGGCTGATTTGAACAGAGCAATAGTAGTACTGAAAAGACAAGTTATTAGGCTCTACAACTAGTCTTAGAAAGAGGCAAGACAATAGGACCAGCTAGGAATTTACTACAGTAGTCCATGGAGAAAATGTTTAGTGCCTGAACTAAGACTATGACAGTCAGGACTGAAAAGAAGAAAGAGAATTTAAAGATATTTTAAAGGTGTGCTTTCCAAATTATGTTGTCTGAAGGATGATTTATGTTAGAAAGGAAAAATAAGTCAAGAATAATAGTCACATTCTGGCTTGAGCTAATGGTTGGATATGACTTCATTTATCCAGAAGGAGAGGAAAAACTGATTTTGGGTGGAGCTCTGAAAATAGTTTCAGAGAAAATAGATTTGAAATAGCATGAACTAAGTGAAACCGGCATTTAGAGAAATGATTGGGAGCTTAGAAAGAGATGGCTTTTTGCAGGGAAGATAGACATTTTCCATTGCCCTTTTCAAATTCTTTTTCTGCCCAGCTCTTTCTCCAGGAAGCTAAAATTTATGGACTACATCACTGGATTCTCTTGCTCTCATCTTACCCTTGGAGTTAGCCAATGAGGGGAATCAGCAGGAAATATGAGGGGAAATGGAAAGGTGTGTTTGGACATTTATTCCCCTGATACCTCCCTGTAAGGCCATAGCCTGTCACTATTCCTCTGTTCAAGTCCATTCACCCTTCTCTCCCCATTGATCTTTGTCATAAGTTATAGCTCTTTCTCTTTCTCTGAATTTTGCTATCTATACTCTCTTTTCTTTCTTTTTGGTCTACGAGCTGTAAAAACTTTCTCCTGTTGCTACCACAAGATATAGTACCATCTCTAGTTGATTACCTTTAAAACTTGCCCATGTATCTGTAAGCAATCTCTTTATTAAATTCTCCTTAATTCCCTATTTGACTATGCCTGTTCTCTGTTGGAACCCTACCTGATATAATTAACAATGCAGGTATTGTTGTTGTTATAAAGTTGTACAAAGTAAACTTGAAAATGCAGATCTATTAGAAAACAAATATAATATAGGGATATAGTATTATATCTAAAATAAGAGTCAATAAAATGATTAGAAAAAAGTGATTGATGAACCAAAAGACTGTCTTAGTCCATTTGGGCTGCTAAAAACAAATACCATATATTCAGTGGCTTATCAACAACAAAAAAATTACTTCTCTTAGTCCTGGAGGCTGAGAAGTCCAAGATCAAGGTACTGGTACATTCATTGTTTGGTGAAAGTCAGCTTCTTGCATTATAGACATGTATCTTCTTGCTGTGTCCTCCTATGGCAGAAAGTGTGAGGGATCTCTCACAGGCTTTCTTTATAAGGACACTAATGCCAATCATGACAGTTCCACTCTCAATACCTAATCAGTTCCCAGATGCTACCCCAAAATACCACTATTGCATTGGAGATTAGATTTCAACGTATGAATTTGGGGGACACAAAAACAGTCTATAGCAAGGAATTTTAACAAGAATGGGGGATGATTATAGATTAGATGAAGGGCTGAAAACCCAAACAGGCAAGTTATAGAGGAAATAATTTATTTTTTATATAGGAAGAAAACTTGAAGGCACAAGATAACATTAGATTTAAATTGAGAAATCAATAGGAACTCATAACCTTAAAAATTACTTATTTCCGGGACACCTGGGTGGCTCAGTTGGTTGGACGACTGCCTTCGGCTCAGGTCGTGATCCCGGGGTCCCGGGATCGAGTCCCACATCAGGCTCCCAGCTCCATGGGGAGTCTGCTTCTCCCTCTGGCCTTCTCCCCTCTCATGTTCTCTCTTACTGTCTCTCTCTCAAATAAATAAATAAAATCTTAAAAAAAATTACTTATTTCCATCTCTGCCATGTCAGTAGCCTGCAAAGTTCTCACTTTTTCCACCACCAGTGCATGTTTGGAAACATTTCATCTGTGAGTAACTGACCAAATTTTGGTTCCAAATGCAGCTTTCCACTAAAATAAATGAAGTAAGTTGCTGCTTCTATATCTCGAATAATAAAAAATCAAATATGGTCCTGTAAGTCTAATGTATTCTAGAAAACAAGTGTGATTTAAGTGTCTATGTTAGTGCAAAGGACTGAGATTAACATGCCTTGAACTTGGGGTGCTGGGATGGCTCAGTCAGTTAAGTTTCCAGCTCTTGATCTCAGTTTGGGTCTTGATCTCAGGGTTATGGGTTTAAGCCCCAGTTTGGGAGCCTATTTGAAATAGTAATGCCTTCAACTGGCTGGCTTGTGTTCATTTGACCATCTAAAAATAATTTAATAATTATAAATAATTGAATCAAGTGGAATCTTTGAAATTACTGAATCTATAAAATTCTAAAAATTTAAAGAATATAAATAAGTCAATATAAAAAATAAAGTAGGATGAAAATAACACAGAATGTAGACTTGATATACTTTTGTTAAGTATATGAGTTTTATAAAGTATATTTTTCTCTGTATAAATAGAAAAGATTTCCATATTGTTTCTGTATCTCCCTTCTCATACTGTGAGAACCCTGGTTCAAAATAACTTAAATGTATTTTCTCATTTAAAAAATTATTCTCAAAAAAAATATTCTCAAAAAAAAATTCTCAAAAAAAATTTGAGAATAAAAAAATATTCTCCTCAAGGATTTTGATGGATTCCTTTCTCACATTGAGATCCTTCATCCATTTTGAGTCTATTTTCGTGTGTGGTGTAAGGAAATGATCCAATTTCATTTT
>NW_019154164.1:1861317-1900540 GCF_002288905.1 Enhydra lutris kenyoni | reverse complement strand
CAGAGAGAGAGGGGGAAGCAGGCTCCCTGCCTCTCTGCCTACTTGTGATCTCTCTCTCTCTCTCTCTCTCTCTGTCAAATAAATAAACGAATAAATAAATAAATAAATAAATAATTCTCCAATGCTAACACTAAGAACAAAGCTAACAAAAGTCCAACATTTATATTTTATTTGTGATTTTAATTCTAATATAAATAGCATAGGGTTAAAATAATTTCAGATATACAATATAGTGATGTAATAATTCTATATATTACTCAGTACTTATTATGATATATGTATTTTTAATCCCCTTCACCTATTTTACCCATTCTCCACTCACCTTCCCTATGGTAACCATCAGTTTGTTCTCTATAGGTAAGACTGTTTTTGGTTTGTCTCTTTATTTTCTTTGTTTCTTGAATTCCATGTAGAATGGAATCTTATGGGATATTCTTTCTCTGACAAATTTCAGTTAGGATTATACCCCCTAGATCAATCCATGTTGCTTCAAATGACAAGATTTCATTCTATTTTATGGAAATATTACATTGTGTATATATACTGCAGAACCTTTATATATTCATGTATGGATAGACACCTGAGTTTCCATAAGTTGGCTATTATAAACAATGCTGTAATAAACATCGGGGTGCATAGACCTTTTCAAATTAGTGTTATCATACTATTTGGATAAATATCCAATAGGGGAATTACTGGTTTATAAGGTAGTTCTATTTTTAATTTTCTGAAGAACCTCCATAATGTTTTCTACAGTGATTGCGTCAGTTTGCATTCCCACCAACTGTGCACAAGAGTTCTTTTTTCTCCACATCCTCACCAACACTTGTTTCTTCTGTTTTAGGTTTTAGCCATTCTGACAGGTGTGAGGTGACATTTCATTGTTGTTTGGATTTGCATTTCCCTGATGATGAGTGATATTTAGCATCTTTTCACATGACTGTTGGCCTTCTGCATGTATTCTTTGGAGAAATGTCTCTTCATGTCTTCTGACCATTTTTAAATTGGATTATTTAGTATTTTTGGTGTTGAATTGTATAAGTTATTTATATATTTTAGATACTAAGCCTTTATCAGATATGTCATTTGTAAGTATCTCTTCACATTCAGTAGGTTGTTTTTAAGTTTTTTTTATTGTTTCCTTCACCATGCAGAAGATTTTTATTTTGATGCAGTCCCACAGTTTACCTTTGCTTTTATTTCCCTTGCCAAGGGAGACATAGCTAGAAAAATGTTGCTATGGCCAATGTCACAGGAATTACTGCCTGTGTTCTCTTCTGGGACTTTTATGGTTTCAGGTCTCACATTTAGGTCTTTAATCCTTTTTGAGTTTATTTTTGTGTATGGTGTAAGAAAATGGTCCAGTTTCATTCTCTTGCATGTAACTTTCCAGTTTTCTAACATCATTTGTTGAAAAGACCATCTTTTTCCCATTGCATATTGTTGCCTCCTTTGTCAAAGGCTAATTGACCATATAATCTTGGGTTTATTTCTAGGATGCCTATTCTTTTCCATTGATTTATGTGTCTGTTTTTGTGCCAGTACCATATTGTTTTCCTTACTATAGCTTTGCAATATTTCTTGAAATCTGAGATTGTGATACCACCACTTTTGTTCTTTTTCAGGATTGGTATAGCTATTTGGGGTCTTTTGTAATTCCATACAAATTTTGGGATTGTTTATTCTAGCTCTGTGAAAAATGTTGTGGTATTTTGATAGGAATTGCTTTAAATCTGTAGATTGCTTTGGATAGTATTAATATCTTAATATTTATTCTTCTAATCCATAAGCATGAAATAGCTTTCCATTTGTGTGTGTCATCCTCAATTTCTTTCACCAGTGTTTTATAGATTTCAGACAAGTCTTTTACCTCCTTGGTTAGGTTTATTCCTAGGTATTTTGTTATTTTTGGTGCAAATGCAAACGGGACTGTTTTCTTACTTTCTCTTTCTGCTGCTTCATCATTAGTGTATAGAAATGTAGTGGATTTCTGAATATTGGTTTTTATTCTGTGACCTTACTGAATTCATTTATCAGTTCCAGTAGTTTTTTGGTGAAGTCTTCAGAGTTTTCTATATATAGTATCATGCCATCTGCAGATAGTGAAAGTTTTATTTCTTCCTTACAAATCTCAATGCCTTCATTCCTTTTTTTTTATGATTGCTGTAACCAGGTCTTCCAGTACTATTTTAAGTAAAATTGGTAATATCTTTGTCCAGTTCCTGACCTTAGAGGAAAAGTTCTCAGTTTTTCACAGTTAAGTATGATGTTAGCTATGGTTTTTATATATGACCTTTATTATACTGAGGTATGTTCCCTCTAAATCTATTTTGTTCAAGGTTTTTATCATGAATGGATGTTATACTTTGTCAAAGCAATTTTCTGCATCTTTGAAATGATCATATGGCTTTTATCCTTCTCTTGTTGATATGATGTATCACAATGATTGATTTATAAATACTGAACCACCCTTGTGTCTGAGCTGTAGATCCCACTTTATTGGTATTGTTGGATTCATTTTGCTAATATTTTGTTGACGTTTTCACATCTATGTTCATCAGAGATATTGGCATATAGTTCTCTTTTTCCGCAGTGTCTTTCTGGATTTGGTATGAGGGTAGGGCTGATCTCATAGAATGAAAGCTCTGCTTCCTCTTCTACTTTTTGGAATAGTTTTAGAAGAATAGGTATTATTTAAATGTTTAACATTCTTTAAATGTTTTCTAGAATTTGTCAAGCCCTCTGGTCCTGGACTTTTGTTTGTTGGGAGCTTCTTGATTATTGATTTTGTTGCTAGTCGTTGGTCTGTTCAAATATCCTATTTCTTCCTGCTTTAATTTTGGTGTTATATATTTCTAGAAATTTATCCATTTATTCTAGGTTACCCACTTTGTTGGCATAAAAGTTTTCATAATATTCTCTTGTAGTCCTTTATATTTCTATAATATCAGTTCTTAGTTCTCTTTCATCTCTGATTTTGTTTGAGTCCCCCCTTTTCATGATTGTGGCTAAAAGCTTATCAATTTTGTTTATCTTTTCAAAGAACCAGCTCCTGGTTTCTTTAATCTGTTCTCTCTATATATTGTTTTAGTTTCTATTTTCCTTATTTCTGCTCTAAACTTTACTATTTCCTTAATTCTACTGGTTTTGGATTTTGTTTGCTGTTTAATTAATTAATTAATTAATTACTAGCTCTCTTAGGTATAAAATTAGGTTGTTGATTTGATACTTTTTTCTCCTTCTTGAGGTAGGCCTGTCTTGCTCTAACCTTTCTTCTTACAACAGTTTTTGCTGCATCCCAAAGGTTTGGATCATTGTGTTTCCATTATCATTTGTCTCCATGTACTTTTTAAAAATTTCCTCCTTGATTTCCTGGTTGCTTATTCATTGTTTAGTAGCATGTTATTAAACCTCCATGTATTTGTGGTCTTTCCAGACTTTTTCTCATGGTTCACTTCTAGTTTCATAGTCTTTTTGTCAGAAAAGATGCATGGTAAGTCTTTTTCAATTAATTGATATTGGTTTTGTGGGCTAATGTATGTCTATTCTGGAAAATATTCCATGTGCACTTGAAAAGAATGCATATTCTGCTGTTTTAGGATGGTGCATTCTGAATGCCTCTGTTAGATCCATTTGGTCCAATGTGTGATTCAAAGCTATTGTTTCTTTGTTGGTTTCTGTTTCAATGAACTATCCATTGATGTGAGTGGACTGTTAAAGCCCTCTACTATTATTGTATTACTATGGATTACTTCTTTTATGTTTGTTCTTAGCAGCTTTGTGTATTTGAGAGCTCCCACAGTGGGTGCATAAATATTTACAATTGTTATATTTTCTTGTTGGATTGTTCTCTTTATGATTATTTTGTGCCCTTCTATGTTTCTGGTTAGAATCTTTAAGTCTATTTTGTCCAATGTAAGTATTGCTAATCCAGCTTTCTTTTACTTCCATTTGCATTATAAATGCTTTCCCATCCCTTCGCTTTCAATCTGCGTGTGTTCTTAGGTATGAAACGAGTCTCTTATAGGCAGTATATAGATAGGTCTGGCTTTTTAATCTGTTACTGTATGCATTTTAATTGGACTGCTTAGTCCATTTACATTCAAAGTAATTATTGATAGGTATGTATTTATTATCATTTTGTTACTTGTTCTATGGTTGTTTTCATAGTTCTTTGTTCTTATCTTGCTCTCTTCTCTCATGTTGCTGGCTTTCTTTAGTCATATACTTGGATTTCTTTCTCTTTATTTTTTGTATATCTATTACTGGTTTTTGATTTGTGGTCACTATTAAGTTTACATATAACAACCTATATATAGCAGTATATAGCAGTCTATATTAAGTTGATGGTTAATTAAATTTGAACCCATTCTAGAAGCACTGAATTTCTACTTCTCTCACCCTCTTGTTTTAGGTATATGGTTTCATGCTTTCCATCCATTTATTTTGTGAGTCCCTTGAGTGATTTTTTTTTAAGGGATAATACTTAATTTAGTGCTTCTGTGCTGCTTACTTTTCTTACTCCTGCTTATGGTCTTTCTACTCACAAAGTCCCATTTCACATTTATTGTAAGGCTGCTTTAGTGGTGATTAATTCCTTAAGCTTTTGTTTGTCTGGGAAATTCTTTATCTCTCCTTCTATTATGAATGATAGCCTTGCTGTCTAGAGTATTCTTGTTTGAGGTTGTGTTTTTTTTTTCTTTTTTTCTTTCAGCTCTTTGAATTTATCATGCTACTTTCTTCTGGCCTGCAAAGTTTCTGCTGAAAAATCAGCTGATATCCTAAAAGGATTTCCCTTGAATGTAACTGTTTTTCCCCCTTGCCGCCTTTATCTATTATTATTTTTTTTTACTTGCTGCTTTTAAAATTCTCTCTTTAAAATTCTCTCTTAAAAGTATCTAGGTGGCACAACTGGCTGAGCGTCTCCCTCTGCCCCTCCCACTTATACTCTCTCTCTCTAAAATAAATAAATAAATCTTAAAAATTATAATTCTCTATCACATTTTGTCATTTTAGTTACAATGTGACTTGATGTGGACCTCCTTAGGATGATTTTCTTGGGGCTCTCTTTGCCTCCTGGGTCAGGATTTCTCTTTCTTTTCCCAGATTCAGCAAGTTTTTAGCTATTATTTCTTTCTCCCTTCTCTTTCTCTTCTGAGAATCCTATAATGCAAGTGTTATTATGCTTAATATTGTTGCTGAGTTTCCTTAATCTATTTTCATTTTTTTATTATTCTTTTTTCTCTCTTGTATACAGATTGATTGCTCTCCATTAACTCTTGTTCAGGTAACTGATCCATTCTTCTATTTCCTCTAGTCTACTATTATTCCCTTTAGTATATTTTTAACTTCATTTATTGAGTTGTTCCTCTAAGATTGGTTCTTTTTTAACTCTTTGTTGAGGATCTCACTAAGGTCCTCTATTCTTTTCTCAAGTCCAGTGATTATCTTTATTACCATTACTTTGAATTGTCTGTCAGTCATATTATTTATGTCCCTTTTGTTTACCTCTCTTGGTCTGATTTTGCCCCGTTCTTTCATTTGAGATATATTGCTCTGTCTCCTTATTTTGTCTAACTATATCTGTTTTTATGGGTTAGGTAAATCAGCTATGTCTCCTAATGTTGAAAGCAGTGACCTTATGAAGAAGAGGCCCTAAAGTCTCTGCAGCACAATGTCCCTTGTTCATCAGAAACTGGCACTTAAGTGCTGTCTCCTATGTGTGTTGCATGTATTTTTTGTGACTGAGCTGTGTTTGCCTTCATTTTTTTTAATTTTATTTATTTATTTGACAGAGATCACAAGTAGGCAGAGAGAGAGAGAGAAAGAGGAGGAAGCAGGTTCTCCGCTGAGCAGAGAGCCCAATGCGGGACTCGATCCCAGGACCCTGAGATCATGAGCTGAGCTGAAGGCAGAGGCTTAACCACTGAGCCACCCAGGCGCCCCACTGTGTTTGCCTTCAGTTCAGTCATCTGCAATGGCTCTCTTTGTCAGTTGTGGGCAGGATTTGATCCCTGTGTTGTTAATGGGTCAGTCTAGAGCCTCATTGGATTGAGTCAGACCAGGCATTTGCCAGAGCTGTGGTAACACCAAATTTCAGGGCACTCTTCTTATGCTGTCCCCTGAGAAGATTTCACCGGTGGGTAGGACTGGCACAATCCAACCAGATGTCTACCCCAACCCACTGTTAGGGCTATATTCAGACTGGTTTGTGTGGTTATCTTCCCCTCTCCCCTGGGCAGGACTCATTTTGGTGTGGATGGCCCCTGTTGGGGCTGCTTGCATACTACCAGGCTTGTGACACAGCTTTGGATGACTTCTCCCAAGGGTGTGTTTGTGGGTTCGGGTTCGCTTGAGAATTCAGTCAGGGTACACAGTGCCAGCAGGCCCATGCTGGTACACTGCAGGAGGGGACCTGCAGCCACTTGGAAAAACTGCCCAGGCTGATGGGGTTGGAGGATGTGGATGCACATAAATGCATGAAGGCAAGGTACACTCTTAAAAAACTAGGTGGAAGGTGTTCCCACCATGCTGGTCACAACAGATGTCCCTATATCTAGGCTAGGAGATCAATGAGGGAAATGGTGTCTACCAACTCCTATGCTCTTGGAGAGTTCTCCTAAAGATCCCTGCCCCTCCTGCATAACCTCTGAGATTAGTAAATAAATCTCCTTCCTGTAAACCCCTGGCATTTTTCAAACTGTTGCTGTGATGCTGTATCTCAGTGGGGCTGTTTCTTGTGCTGTCTCTTTAGGGGTGGGGACTTCGTTTCCTATTGCTCTCTAGCTCTCCAAGTAGAGTACACTGATATCTAAAGTTTCTGGGATTAAGCCCCACTTATTTGAAGATCTCTTGAAGCCAGACCTTTCTGGTTTTCAAAGCCAAATATTATGGGGATTCATCTTCACAATGTGAGTCCCTCATGCCTGGGGTGTCTGGCATGGGTCTGCTCCTCTCCTGTCTCTACAACTGCCTCATTCCTCCCTCTCACAGGCAGTTCTGTGATCCATTGGACTCCCATCCATGTCTTTACCTTTTCTTCCCTCCTCAATGTGGCCTCTCCTCTACACTTACTGTGTAACATCTGTTCTGGTAGTCTTTGCATTTTTTTTCTAGTTTATTTACACTGATGTGGGGTTTATCTAGTTGTATCTGTGGGACAAGGTGAGCCCAGGCTCCTCCTATTCTGCAATCTTCCCTGGAATTTCCCCTGGATTTCTTTAGTTATTTTGGTGCTTAGAATATATCATTTTATGAGTTTACAGAGAATACTTTTCAAAAGTTGACAGATGTTTTATTTTTTTCTGTGGTTATCAGTTTTTTTTTTTAATTTGTCCAGGTAATTTCAAGGAGGAAAGATGGATTATTCAGCACTTATAGATGGTCAAATGCTCCTCTAATCAAAATCATTTATAAATATTTAAAATAAGTTTTGCACATTGATTGCTGACTCATTTCTAGACATTAATAATAAAGCAGCAGAAATAGAAATTAAGAAAATAATCCCATTTACAATTGCATCAAAATAATTATATACCTAGGAATAAATCTAACCAAAGAGGAAAAAGACTTGCACTCTGAAAACTATAAAATATTGATGAAATACATCAAAGACAACACAAAGAAATAGAAAGATGTTCCATGCTTCTGAACCAGAAGAAAAAATATTGTTAACATGTCTGTACTACCCAAAGCTATCTACACATTTAATGCAGTCCCTATTAAAATACCACCAGCCTTTTTCACAGAGATAGAACAAACAATCCCAACATTTTTAATGGAGCCACAAAAGTATTTGAACAGCCAAAACAACCTTGAAAAAGAAAAGAAAGTTAGAGGCATCACAGTTCCAGACTTCAAGGTACATTATGAAGTTACAGTGATCAAAACAGTTTGGTACTGGCACAAAAATAGGCCCATAGATCAATGGGACAGAATAGAAAAACCAGAAATATACCCACAATTGTATGGTAAATTAATCTTCAACAAACCAAGAAAGAATATCCAATGAGAAACTGTCCCTTCAACAAATGGTGTTGGGAAAACTGGACGGCTGCATGCAGAAGAATGAAACTGGACCAGTTTCTTATACCATACACAAAAATAAATTCAAAATGGATTAAAGCCTTCAATGTTAGACATGAAACCATAAAAATCCTAGCAGAGAGTGCAAATAGAAATGTCTCTAACATCAGCCATAGCAACTTTTTTTAAAGATGTGTCTCCTGAGGCAAGGGAAAGAAAAGCAAAGACAAACTATTGGAACTACATCAAAATAAGAAGCTTTTACACAGTGAAGGAAACAACAAAACTAAAAGGCAACCTACTGAATGGGAGAACATATTTGCAAATGACATACCTGATAAAGGGTTAGAATCCAAAATATATAAAGAACTGATACTGGGGCACCTGGGTGGCTCAGTGGGTTAAAGCCTCTGCCTTCAGCTCAGGTCATGATCCCAGGGTCTTGGGATCGGGCCTCGCATCGGGCTCTCTGCTCAGTTGAGAGCCTGCTTCCTCCTCTCTCTTTCTGTGTGCCTCTCTGCCTACTTGGGATCTCTGTCTGTCAAATAAATAAATAAAGTCTTTAAAAAAAAAAAGAACTGATACAACTTAACACCCAACAAACAAATAATCTGATTAAAAATGGGCAGAAGACCACATCTTCCTTATCCATTCTTCCGTACGAATGGATAAGGAAGATGTGGTCCATATACACTATGGAGTATTATGCCTCCATCAGAAAGGATGAATACCCAACTTTTGTAGCAACATGGACGGGACTGGAAGAGATTATGCTGAGTGAAATAAGTCAAGCAGAGAGAGTCAATTATCATATGGTTTCACTTATTGGTGGAGCATAACAAAGCATGGAGGACATGGGGAGTTAGGAGAAGGGAGTTGGGGGAAATTGGAAGGGGAGGTGAACAATGAGAGACTATGGACTCTGAAAAACAATCTGAAGGGTTTGAAGAGGTGGTAGGGTGGGAGGTTGGGGGAACCAGGTTGTGGGTATTAGAGAGGGCATGGATTGCATGGAGCACTGGGTGTGGTACAAAAACAATCAATACTGTTATGCTGAAAATAAATTAAAAAATGATTAATAAAAAAAATGGGCAGAAGACAGGAACAGACATTTGGCCAATAGACCTATGAAAAGAAGCTCAACATTACTCATCATCAGGAAAATGTAAATCAAAACTACAATGAGATATCACCTCACACCTGTCAGAATGGCTAAAATCCAAAACACAAGAAACAGCTAGTATTGGTGAGGATGTAGAGGGAAAGAAACCCTCATGCATCATTGGTGGGAATGCAAACTGGTGCAGTTTGGAAAACAGTATGGATGTTCCTCAAAAAGTTAAAAATAAAACTACCATAGATCCAGTAATTACACTACTGGATTTTTAACTAAAAACTACAAAAAAAAAAAAACCCTAATTCAAAGGGATACATGTATCCCTCTGTTTATAGCATTATTATTCGCAATTACCAAATTATGGATGCTGCCCAAGTGGTCCTCTATAGATGGATAAATAAAGAAGATGTGCTATACATATACAATGAAATATTGTTCAGGCAAAATGTAAGAATGAAATCTTGCCATTTGCAATGACATGGATAGAACTAAGAGTATAATGTTAAGTGAAATAAGTCAGTCAGAGAAAGACAAACACATATGATTTCACTCATAGATGGAATTTAAGAAATAAAGCAAATGAGGAAGGGAAAAAAAGAGAGAAGAGATAAGCTAAGAAACAGACTTTTAACTATGGAGAAGAAACTGATGGTTACCAGAGGGGTTGGGGGTGAGGAGATGAGTGAAATAGATGATGTCGTGATGAACACTGGTGAAATATGGAACTGCTGAATCTGTCGTACACCTGAATTATACACCTATATTGTACACCTGAAACTAACATAACACTGCATATTAACTATACTGGAATTAAATTAAAAAAATAAAATAAAAAATAAAAAAAAGACTGGTTCTACTACTTAATCTTGGGTGACCCAGAAAAATATGTTTGGTTTGTCTTCTTTCTTTAGACTAATCATGCCCACAGATTAGGCATGCCCACAGAGCCCCCTTGCTCAAAATTAACTCACTGAGAAAAAGCAGTCTTCTGGGTCTTTCTTGCCTTCTTACTTCAAAAATTCTTCTCAAAGAATTAGAATAGCTGTCTTCTGCCCTTTTTGCTCTTAGAACTGTAGCACTGTCATGGCTCTGTGAACATACTGTCGACATCCCATAGCCTTGACCTGATGCCTTGCATACAGTGGATGCAACCAAGGGTGTGGGCATGGTGATGATCAGATGAGGGGCAGGATAGAACTTATATTTGTTAAATTAATAACTGAAGAGGATTCAGTTGTTTTTGTCAATAATTAAGATCACCATTTCTTCAGTAGCAGGTGATCTGAATCCCAGTTCTTCTACTTAGAACTTTTATCAATTTGGGAGAATCACTTACCTTTTCTGGACCTCAGTTTCCTTGTCTACCAAATGGCACTAGAACTACTTGCTTTGCATATCCTGCCAAATGATACGTGAAATAGTGTAAATGAAAGCACTTTGTGGAAAAAAAAAGAAAAAAGAAAACACTTCGTGAATGTTTGTCATTCTATCTCTCCCCTTTAATTTCTCACTCCCAGTGTGCCCTATCATGTTCTGGAGTCCTCACACATTTGAGTTGCTGATTATCCATTTGCTTTGGCAACTGATAGTGACACATATTAGGGGTCTGGAATAATAATTTTGCTTTGGCATTCCTCTGAAAGTTCTAAGAAATGCCATCTGGTTCTAGAGATTTAGTGACACTCTATTAGGTCAGACACAGGCAAATTTCTGATAAGTTGGAAAATTACTTCAAATTCTGAGAGAGCCAAGGAGATGTTAGAGAAATATCCTGACCAACTGAGAATAAATTTATTAGACCAGGGCAGGGATTTTTAACCCTACAGGGATTGAAATACACTGGTATTGTGAACCCAACTTTTACGATATCAAATCTCCCAGGTGTATAGTGTCTATAACTATGTTTAAGACCAAAATGATTCGAAATATTTTGAGTTTGAACAATTATGGTAAGTCTTCAGGACTTTCCCTTGAAACTGCTTTAGGATTCTAGGACCTAACAAGATGTAGAAACCAGGGGAGATAAATTGTCATGTCTGGTGATGGAAAGTGGCCCAGATCCCTGGATAACTCTCTCTCTAATGTGAACTGGCAGCACATAGCACATGTCCCATCCTATTCCTTCCTGGAAGTCTGAAGGTGGTATGGCCTCACCTGTCGAGGGCATATTCCTCCTCCTTGTTCCTGTGTCCCTGTCACTGCTAACCATGATGACACTGACCTGGGGGCTGGGGTCTTCAGGAATGACAATTGTTTGACATTGCTGTTTCCTGGTGGTGCTGGAGGCCCTATCACTCCACCTACATGTGATGGAGGAGATGTAGGCTGGGCTGCTGTGCACCAGGGTGCAGCAGGGAGATGTGATCTTCTTGTTATTCTTGACCTCTGAGGGGAGCCAAAGGCCTGAAAGGAGGAGAGAACTCACAGGTGGAGACAGGTCTCACTGAGGACTGGTAGGGCTTACTCTTCTGGGAGGAGGTAGTGTTGGTTGGCTACTAACTAACACATGGGTCACAGCCACAAGATTTTCTGGGCCCTACTTGGCCAGGCCTCCTGGGCAACTAGGCCTCATTGGATCTGAAGACACTGAACTCCTGGGGCTTGAGTGACAATGGTAGCTGTATTCTTCATTCATATGAAATTGCCAGCATGCATAGAGGGAAACACTTGGAATCATAAGAATCTGGGTAGACACAGGATGAGAGCTTGCTAGGAGTCAGGCCAGGTATAGATCTGGGCTGTTACTGTGTATAGGGAAATGCTCTGCTGGCCACTGCAGCCCTGGATGTCTCTGAGGACTGGTAGAGTAGATTGGTAATTTAGGAGACTTAAGGCCTGGTTTAGGAAATAGTGGCACTGGTAGAGGTAGGAGCCTGGCAGTGGACAGTGCTCAGGTGGTTGTTGAAGGTCATGGTCTAGTTGGTGGATGTGCTGGGGGCAACAGGCATGATGAAGGTGGTTTTGCTTAGGTTCACAGTGTCCTATATATTCACCCAGTGTTTGCAAACCTCCATGATCTGAAAATATTTCATTTGTGTATTATGGGAAAAATCAAGTAAGTGTGTCATGGTGACAGCAGGGTGGTTTAGGGTGTCAAACCTAGTGATTCTCAGCATCTATGGTAAGTATCCTCTTTAACAGGTTGATGAAATCCCACCAGTCTGCTTTTCTTCACCAACCTGTTTTTCCCTTTTAAATCTCTTATCAAGTTCACCTGGGCCATATCATCTAAGCAGGTAAAAATGTTGCTTCTTTCTACTTAATCCCCATTTCTGCTTCATGGTCATCTAGCGTCTTCAGCCTACACAAAGGATATGGCAAGTCTGTGTCACAGTTAAAAAGCCTAGTTATCTTTTTCCCTGCACTTAATAAATATTTAGCCGGCAAACCTTGTTTTTGTGAAATATACCATATATGATCACATTCAGAAGCTCCTGTGGTTATCATTTTGTATAGTTGTCTTCATTATCTCTATGTGCATTTAATTTTAAGTCTTGGCTTTTTTCCCCTAATCTTTTTAAAATTCATTTTAATATTTGAATATATAAAACAGTCACATTTCATAAATTAAAATTATTTTAAAAGTACTTTCATGACAGTGGATTTGCCCCTCCCCCACCTGAAATGGTTTTAAAAATCAATGAAATACATGAAATGATGGTATTCAAGGTATTGGGCTTCAGGGAATGGAAGGTAGTTGACACTGAGAGAGAGGAAATGAGCACAGGGAGCCTTATGAATGCTCCAGCTTAGTTCCTAGAGAGAGTTTTGAGGCCACAGCACATTGGCAGAAGAATTCACCTATAGCCCGACAGTTTCCTTGTATTGATAAGATGGAACTGAGAATCAGGGAGTGTGAGGTGGTTGGATTCTCAGGACAGATTGTTGGAGAAGAGAGAGCTATAAAAAGATTAAAGTTCCAGAGATCTGCATGAAGTCTCCCTCTGGTAGAATATTGATAATCACAGGTATGTGAGGGAACTGCCTGAGGCTTTGGAAGAAATAACAGAAAAAAAAATTAGAAACAATAATCTCTGGGGGTCACACAGAGTCAGAAATAGGTTCTGTTCCCAAAAGCCAGAGCCAGAAACTTCATAATTCACAAAGCCTTGAGTAGAGTGCTCAGAAGGGTTTTGACTCTGAAGTGGGAAAAATTATCCCTAGATGCTGTTCTTATTCTGCTTCTTAAACCTTAAAGGCAAGATGAAAAAGGATCAAAATGATGCTAACTAACTTAACTGCATCTGAGAATAAAGCTTAAGAATATCCATTGGAATATAAATATATAGCATCCAATAAGATAAAATGTACAATGTCTGGCATTGGATAAAAAATTATAAAACATACAAAGAAGTAGGAAAATATGACTCAAATTCAGGAGGAAAATAGAAGTCCGGGTTGAAGGGACTTTACATTTTGTTTTATTATGACAAGAGAATGTTGGTTTTAGTTCTCTTTTTATGAAATTTATTGAGATTTACTTTGTGACTTGATATCTGGCCAGTTTTGAAGATATACTATGGAAATTTCAGGAGAATATTTACTATTATTAGTGTATAAATTTAACATACGGTTATTATGTTGTTTTAAATCTTTTACATTCTTAGCTGTTTGTTTGAACTTAACCTCATTGAGTTACGTGTTGAAGAATTCTAGTACTAGTAGTACTGTTTCACCATGTACCTCTTGTCTTTCCAGGAATTTATGCTTTATGAGGTATTCCCTACATTATTTAACACATAAATATTTTTGTTATATTTTCATTGTGAATGTGGCCTTTAGCATTATAAAGTACCCCTTTTCTAATTTAATGTATTTTGGGCTGCATTCATTTTTTTATATCAGGATGGTAACACTTACTTATATCCTGCATTTCTGTTGTATATGTTTGTTTATAATTTTTCCTTTTCCAAATTATTTTGATTTAGATATGTCTTTTAATTAGTCAAATGTCAGTTTTATTTTATGAGCCAATGTCAAATGCTCTTTTTAAAATTAAGAGTTGTCCTTTTATCATTATATAAATAAAATAATTTTTTTAAGATTTTATTTATTTATTTGACAGACAGAGATCACAAGTAGGCAGAGAGGCAGGCAGAGAGAGAGAGGAGGAAGCAGGCTCCCTGCTGAGCAGAGAGCCCGGTGTGGGGCTCGATCCCAGGACTCTGGGATCATGACCTGAGCTGAAGGCAGAGGCTTTAACCCACTGAGCCACCCAGGCACCCCTAAAATAATTTTGATATCAATTATTTCCTACCATTTATGTTGTTTTAGTACATATTATTTTTTAATTTATAGATCTCTTCCCTATGTGGCCTGTTTTCCTTGTTCTCTTTTGCTATTTAGGAATATATATATACATATATATATGCATATATATATAATTTACACTATTTACTATATATATATATTTTTCTCATGGTTATGTTTAATCGAACAAGTTCTATAATATAAAGGGTAAAGGGTATACCCTTTTTAAATTTGGCTTCTGCCATTTTAAAATCATCTTTAAAGGATTTTTTTTAAAGATTTTTATTTATTTATTTGACAGGTAGAGATCACAAGTAGGCAGAGAGGCAGGCAGAGAGAGAGAGGAGGAAGCAGGCTCCCTGCTGAGCAGAGAGGTTGATGCGGGGCTAGATCGCAGGACCCTGGGACCATGACCTGAGCCGAAGGCAGAGGCCTTAACCCACTGAGCCACCCAGGCGCCCCTAAAATCATCTTTAAATAAGACCCTTTGAGAGGAGCCTGGGTGACTCAGGTGAGTAAGCATCCAGCTCTTGGTTTCGGCTCAGGTCATGATCTCATGGGTTGTGAGATCAATCCCCATGTTGGGCTCCACACTCAGTGGAGAGTCTGCTTGAAGATTCTTTCCCTCTGTCCTTGCTCCCACTCTCTCTCTCTAAAGTAAATAAATAAATCTAATAAATAAATAAGATCCTTTTACTCCCATGTATTACTTATGGAACAATTCATGAGATTTATCTATTTTCATTTATCTCTCCTTTCTCTTCCCATTTTTTAGATGTTATTTCTACCTATCAGAACACAGAACACATACATGTTAATCTTCCATGCTTTTTTCCACTTTATATTCTTAGTTGTATAATTGAAAATATTCAATAGTCATCATTAGTTTTTTTGCCTAAGTATCCCCAGCCATATTTTGATTGGATAAGGCTAGTCTTCTACTAGATTTATTTGAACAGATGCATGAATGAATGCAATGTTATCTGAATACTTAGTGATGAAACTGTTTTTCTATAGTCTCTAAAATTGAATGATAGTTTTAGTAGCTTTATTAAGATATCCTAGTGTAGGCAACTCAGTTATCACTTAAATGAGTCATTTAAATATTTAGATTCATATCTTTTTATCAAGGAAAAGCTTTCTTTGATTGTCGTTTTGAATATCATTTATATTTAATCATTTTTGTTTTCTTCTTTAAGGAACAAATTATATTGTCTTTGCTTATTTACTGTATCAAGTCACTAATATTTTTTATCTCTTCATTATTATGTTTTCATCTTCTTCACTGCTTTTTTCACATCTTTATGGAGGCATAACCTACATAAAACAAATTATAAAATAAATTACAATATTTTTAGGGATACAGTTGTATACAACCATATAATAACCAATAACTCTAATCAAAATATAGAATATTACCATCATACCATAAGTAACATCATTCCTATGTTACTTTTTGACTCATCCCCAAAGTCACAGCCCCAGGTAACAAGTAATAAACCTATATAATTTCTGATATTATATTTTTGTCTCCTATATTATTCCATCCAAATGGATATGTGCTTTTAACTCAGAATGTTTTTAAGATTCACTTCAAATTATTCCATGTATTAGTGGTTCATTCCTTGTTATTGTCAAGTAGATGTCAATAGCACAGATTTATTCTATTTTTAAAAATCTATTCACCAGTTGATGGACATGGAGGTTATTTCAAATGTTTGGATATTATGAATAATGCAGCTGTGAATAATGCAGTCTTAATTCACATGTAAATCTTTTGTGGATTTATGTATTTATTTCTCTTGGGTAAATACCTAGGAGTGGGATTGCTGAATTATATAGTAAATGTACATTTAACTTCACAAAGAACTACCAAAGTTTTATCCATCCAATGAGATTTTACCATTTTTCAATCCCACTACTATTTCCTTCACATCTTTGTCAATGCTAAGTTTCATCAGTCTTAAATTTTAGCCATTCTAATGTGTGTATAATAATTTAATATTATGCTGTTAATTTATATTTCCTGGAGGCCTAGTGGTGGTGTCTGTATGTACCCATTAGCTTTTCATGTATATTCTTGGCTGAAGTATCTATTAAATTAGTTTGCCAATTTTTAATTAGTTTATCATAGGGTGGCTGGTGACTTGGGCAGCAAAGAATTGCACAAAGAATAGAACAACAAACAGGAGAGTTTATTCACTCTCCAAGGGAGGAGAGGGATCAGACATCAAGAGAGATGTTGGCCCTGAGTTTCTGTCAGGCTGGGCCTTTAAAGGGGCTTTGAAGGATGTGAGAGTGTTGCAGCTGTGTGCATGCAGGGAGGGGATGTGGAAGGGGTCAACCCTTGGCGAGATAGAGCAGGAGGTGTCAAGTTTTTCCAGGGGCTCTGTCTGGTCAGGCTAGAAAAGAATGTGGTCAGGCTAGAAAAGAATGTTTTGTAGTTGGGGTCCACTTTCTGAGATGGAGGACACTGTGACCTAGAAAAACAGAGTTAGGGCCAAGTGCAGACACCTGTGAGTTTTGTCTGTAAGTTTGGCTGGAGGTGGGGAGAGGGCAGCTTCGAATAGATTCCTTTCAGTTTATTTCTCTTAAAACAAAAAGATACAAACAAAAAAACAAACTCCTAAGTCCACATAACAAGCTGGTGGTTGCCAGAGAGGACATAGGCGGAAAGATCGGTGAAATAGATAAAGGAGATCAAGAATATACTTCTCTTGATGAACACTGAATTGTTGACTTATTAAATTGTACACCTGAAGATAATATAACACTGTATGTTAATTATACTTCAATAAAAATATTTTCTTTATATATTCCATTTACAAGTCTTTGTCAGAGATAAGTCTGCAAACATTTTCTCCAAATCCATAGCTTGACATTTTATTTTCTTAATTTTTGTCTTTCAAAGAACAAAAATCCTTAAGTTTGATAGAGGGTATATTGACCTTGTATCCTGTGGTCTTGCTAAATTAAATTATGAGTTCTAGTAGCTGTATTTTAATTTCCTTAAGATTTTCAATTCACGTGATCATTTCATGTATATTCCTTAGGGATTTCTATGTAAACAACCATGTCTCTTTTTTTTTAATTTAAATTTTAGGTAGTTAACATACAGTGCAATACTGATTTCTAAAGTAGAATATAGTGATTCTTCACTTACATGTAACACCCAGTGCTCATCATAAAAGTGTCTTCCTTAATACCCATCAATCATCTAGCCTATCCCCCACCCATTTCCCTCCATCAACCCAGTTTGTTTTCTATTGTCAAGAGTCTCCTATGGCTTGTTTCCCTCTCTCCTTTTTTTCTTTTCCCCCTTCCCATATGTTCAACTGTTTTCTTTCCTAGATTCTACATATGAGTGAGTTCAACTGGTATTTGTCTTTCTCTGATTGACTTATTTCACTTTTTTATGGCTGAGTAATGTTCCATTGTGTGTGTGTGTGTGTGTGTGTGTGTTTGTGTATACCACTTTTTCTTTATCCATTCATCAATCAATGAACAGTTAGGCTCTCTATAGTTTGCCTATTATTAATAATGCTGCTATAAACGTTAAACATCAGGGTGCATGTATCTATTCAAATCTGTATTTTTGTATCCTTTGGTTAAATACCTAGTAGTGCAATTGCTGGGTTGTAGGATAGTTTTATATTTAACATTTTGAATAACCTCCATACTGTTCTCCAGAGTGCCTGCACCAGTTTGCATTCCTACCAACAGAGCAAGAGGAATACCCTTTCTCCACATCCTTGCCAATATTTATTATTTCTTGTTTTTTGGATAATAGCCATCCTGAGAGGTGTGAGATGGTATCTCATTGTGGTTTTGATTTATATTTCCCTGATGATGAGGGATGTTGATTACCTTTTCATGTGTCTGTTAACCATCTGGATGTCTTCTGTGGAAAAATATCTATTTATGTCCTCTGCCCATTTCTTAACTGAGTTATTTGTGTTTTGGGTGTTGAGTTTGATAAGTTCTTTGTAGATTTTGGATACTAACCCTTTATCACCTATGTCATTTACAAATATCTTCTCCCATTCTGTAGACTGCCTTTTAGTTTTGTTGGTTGTTTCCTTTGCTGTTCAAAAGCTTTTTACCTTGATGAAGTCCCAACAATTCATTTTTGCTTTTGTTTTCCTTGCTGGTGGTGATGTATCTAGTATATCTAATATGGCTGAGGTCAGAGAAGTTACTGCCCGTAGGATTTTGATGGTTTCCTGTCTCAAATTTAGGTCTTTCATCCATCTTTATTTTATTTTTGTGTATGGTATAAGAAAGTGGTCCAGTTTCAGTCTTCTGGATGTCGGTGTCTAGTTTTCCCAACACCACTTGTTGAAGAGACTGTCTTTTTTTCCATTAGATATTTTTTCTTGCTTTGTTGAAGATTTGTTGACCATATAGTTGTGGCTCCATTTCTGGATTATCTATTCGGTTCCATTGATCTCTGTGTCTGTTTTTCTCCAGTACCATACTGTGTTGATGATTATAGCTCTGTAATATAGCTTGAAATCCAGAATCGTTGATGCCTCCAATTTTGTTTTTCTTTTTCAGTATTGCTTTGGCTATTCAGGTTTTTTTGTGATTCCATACAAATTTTAGGATTGTTTGTTCCAGCTTTTTGAAAAATGCTGGTGGTATTTTGATGGGGATTGCATTAAATGTGTAGATTGCTTTGGGTAGCATAGACATTTTAATAATATTTGTTCTTCCAATCCATGACCATGGAATATTCTTTGTGTCTTCAATTTCTTTCATCAATGCTGTATAGTTTTCAGAGTATAGATCTGTTATTTATGTAGTTAGATTTATTCCTAGGTATCTTATTGTTTTTGGTGCAATTGCAAATGGGATCATTTCTTTGATTTCTTTTTATGCTGCTTCATTATTAGTGTAGAGAAATGCAACAGGTTTCTGCCCATTGATTTTATGTCCCAAGACTTTGCTAAATTCACATGTAAGTTCTTGCAATTTTTTTGTGGAGCCTTTTGTATTTTCTACTTTGAGTATCATGTTGTCTACAAATAATGAAAGTTTGAATTCTTCTTTGCCAATTTGGATGCATTTTATTTCTTTTTGTTACCTGATTGTTGAGGCTTGGACTTCTAGTACTATGTTAAATAATAATAGTGTGAGTGGACAACCCTGTTGTATTCCTGACTATAGAGGAAAAGCTCTAAGTATTTCCCCATTGAGGATGATATTAGCTTGGGTTTTTTATATATGGCCTTTATGATGTTGAGGTATGTTCCCTCTATTTCTGTTTTGTTGAGGGTTTTTATCAAGAATGTATGTCCTATTTTGTCAAATGCTTTTTCCACCACTATTGAGAGGACCATATGATTCTTATCCTGTCTTTTATTAATACCGTGTATTATGTTGATTGATTTGTGAATATTGAACCATTCCTGCAGTCCAAGAATAATTCCCACTTGATTGTGGTGAATGATTCTTTTAATGTACTGTCGAATTCAATTTGCTAGTATTTTTTTTGAGAATTTTTACATCCCTGTTCATCAGGGACATTGGTCTGTAATCTCCTTCTAAGTGGGGTCTTTGTCTGGTTTTGGAATCAAGGTCATGCTGGCTTCATAGAATGAGTCTGGATGTTTTCCTTCCATTTCTATTTTTGGGAATAGTTTGAGAAGAATAGGTATTAACCCTTCTTTAAATGTCTGGTAGAATTCCTCTGGGAAGCTATCTGGCTCTGGAATTTTGTTTGTTGGGAAATTTTTGATGACTGATCAAATTTCTTTGTTGGTTATTGGTCTTTCAAATTTCCTGTTTCTTCCTGTTTCAGTTTTGTAGTTTGTATGTTTTAGGAATTTATGCATTTCTTCCAGATTGTCCAATTTGTTGGCATATAGTTTTCCATAATATTCTCTTATAATTGTATTTCTGTGGTATTTGTTGTGATCTCTTATCAAAAAGTCTAGTTAGGGGTTTATCAATTTTATTAACTCTTTTGACAAATCAGCTCCTAGTTTCATTAATCCATTCTACTGGGTTTTTGTTTGTTTGTTTTTTTGTTTGTTTCCATATTATTTATTTCTGCTCTAATCTTAATTATTTCCCTTTTGCTGGCTTTAGGCTTTATTTACTATTCCTTTTAGAGCTCCTTTAAGTATAAGATTAGATTGTGTATTTGAAACTTTTCTTGCTTCTTGAGGTAGGCCTGTACTGCAATGTACTTCCTTCTTAGGACCACCTTTGCTGCATCGCAAAGGTTTTGCATTATCATGCTTTCATTTTCATTTGTCTCCATGTATTTTTTAAATTCTTTAATTTCCTGGTTAACCCATTCATTCTTTAGTGGGATGTTCTTTAACCTCAAGGTATTTGAGATATTTTCAATTTTTTTCTTGTGGTTGACCTCCAGTTTCATAGCACAGTCTGAAAATATGCATGATATAATCTTGATCTTTTTGTACTTGTGGAGGACAGATTTATGACCCAGTATGTGATCTATTCTGGAGAACGCTTCATGTGCACTTGAGAAGAATGTATATTCTGAGGCTTTAGAATGAAATGTTCTGAATATATCTGTTAAGTTGATCTGGTCCAGTGTGTCATTCAAAGCCATTGTTTCCTTGTTGATTTCTGCTTAGATAATCTCTATTTTTCTAAGTGGGGTGTTAAAGTCCCCCACTGTTATTGTATTATTATCAATGAGTTTCTTTATGTTTTTATTAATTGATTTATATACTTGTGTGCTCCCAATTTGGGAGCATAAATATTTACAATTATTAGATCTTTTTGTTGAAGGGACCCCTTAATTATGATATAATGCCCTTCTTCATCTCTTGTTACAGTCTTTGTTTTAAAAATCTAGTTTGTCTGATGTAAGTACAGTTACTCTGGCTTTATTTTGATGTCCATTAGCATGATAGATGGTTCTCCATCTGCTCACTTTCAATCTGCAGGTGTCCTTAAAGCTAAAATGAGTCTCTTGTAGGCAGCATATGACGGATCTTATTATATTTTTTTTTTACACATTCTGACATGCTGTGTGTTTTGATTGGTGCATTTCATCCATTTACCTTCAGGATGATTATTGAGAGATATGAATTTTATGCTATTGTGTTACATGTTCAAATTGGTGTTTCTGGTGATGTTCTCTGGACTGTTCTAGTCTTTGTTGCTTTGGTCTTTTTTTTTTTCCACTCAAATGGTCCTCTTCATAATTTTTTGCAGGGCTAGTTTAGTGGTCATGATCTCCTTTCATTTTGTTTGTCTGGAAAACTCCTTATCTCTCCTTCTATTTTGAATGACAGCCTTGTTAGATAAATAATTCTTGGTTGTATATTATTCCCATTCAACACCTTGAATATTTCCTTCCACTCTTTTCTGGCCTGTAAGTTTCTGTTTACAGATCCACTGTAAACCTGATCTGTTTTCCCTTGTGTGTTAAGGACCCCTTTTTCCCTTGTTGCTTTCAGGATTCTTTCCTTGTCTGTGTCTTGTGAATTTGATTAGTATACACCTTGGTGATGGCCAGCTTTTGTTGAATTTAATGGGAGTTCTCTGTGCTTCTTGGATTTTTTATGTCTGTATCCTTCCCCAGATTAGGGAAGTTTTCAACTATAATTTTTTCAAATAAACCTTCTGCCCCTTTATCTCTCTCTGCATCTTCTGGGACTCCAAAGACATGAATGTTTTAATAAGTTGCTGAGTTCTCTAAGTCTATCTTCATGGTCAATTACCTTTCTTTCCCTCTTCTTTTCTGCTTATTTTCCATAATTTTATCTTCTATATCACTGATTCACTCCTCTGCTTTGTCCATCCTCTTTTATATGGCCTCCATTTGTGTTTGCATCTTAGTAATAGCATTTTTAATTTTGACCTGACTAGGTTTTAGTTATTTTATCTCTGCAGTAAGGGATTCTCTAGTGTCTTTTATGCTTTTCTCAAACCCAGCTAGTACCTTTAATTGTTGTTTTAAACTCTAGTGCAGATGTCTTACTTATGTCTGTATTGATTAAATCACTGGCTGTGAGTTCTACATTGTGTTATTTCTTTCAGGATAAATTCCTCTGTCTTGTCATTTTGTCCAGAAAAGAAAAGAAGAAAGAGAAAGAAGAACAACAAAAATAAAAACAAACAAAAAACCCCCCAAAACAATGTGAAAAACAAAGAAAAATTAAAAAAAAAACACACACAAAACCCCCCCTAGATGCTGGGTGTAGTTTGGTCTGCTTGTTGAAAGATTCTAAAGCCCAGAGAAATTAAAATAAAATAAAACATAATAAAATGAAATGAAATTAGGCAAAAATTTTAAAAACATATATCAAAAGTATATATATACATAAATTCTAAAAAATAATAATAAAAATTTTAAAAGGGAATGGGGAAATATAAGAAAATAAGTGAAAAAAATAATAAAAATATAAAATAAAGAATAAAAGTTAAAAGGAAGCTAGATTCTATTTCCCCTAGAGCTGAAGCTTTGTAGCACTCTATGATCAGCAGACTTGGTGCTAGCAAATTGTTTGTGCTGGTCTTCTGGGGAAAGGGCCTGGTGCACTGATTCTCTGGCAGACTTGAGTAGAAATGCTTCTCTAGGGACCGGAAGGTTGGGCTTGGTGTATGCCACTCTGTCCTTCACTAGGTGGTGCTATTTTGCTCCCTGAAAGGCTTTCAGCACTGATGGGCAGGATGAAAATGGCTGTACCCTGCTCTCTAGCCTCTGAGTGAAATCCCAGGATTGCGGTTGCACGACCAGATGGCAGTTCACAGTTTATAGCTGAAAACCAGTACCAAGACCCACTGCCCTTGCCAGCTTTGCGACTCCTATGCTTGGGAACAGAACAGCACCTCGGCACATCCTGTTCTTCTGCAACCCAGGGGATCTTCAGACCGCCCCGTCACTCCTGAGTTTCTGACACTCTTTGCCACCTGAACACCTTTAATCCAGGCACATCCCCCACAGTAGCGGACTTAAAATTTCAGATTTTGCACTCCTCCACTTCTATTACATTGCAGTAACCTCTATAAGCAGGCTCCTTCCCTGCAGCCACATCCATAGCTATGTCTTCCCCAAGTAAAATTCTGGACCTCCTACCTTCCAAAGGTGGTCACTTTTCTGCTTGCAGACTTGCAATTTTTGTCCTCTCAACCTCTGATTGACTTCTTGGGTTTTCAGAATAATTTGATTACTATCTAACTGTGTTTGAGGGGTGAGATACACTTTAACAATCACATCTTCTATGAACATAGATAATTTTATTCTTCCTTTCCAATGTCTTTTATTTTTTTTTCTTACTTTATTGCAGTTACTGAGATACTTCATATAATGTTGAATAGCATTGCTGAGAGCAAACATCTCTGCCTTGTTTGCCATCTTCAGGTAAGAGCATTGGGTTTTTCATCATTGATAGCTCTTGGTAATTTTTATATTGCCTTTAATAATTTAAGAAGTGTTTTTTCATTTGCGACTGTCAGATTTTGTATGGTGATTTGCCTTCATCTACTAAAATTATATGTTTTCTTGTCTTTTGTTCTATTAATATGGTGATTTGAGTTGACTGATTTTTTTAGATGATAAATGAAATTTGAAGTCCTAGTGTCGAACCTGCTGGGGTTGCTGGATTTGTTTCATAATATTTTCTGAAAAATTTCTGTATCTAATTTCATTGGAATATTGATCTGCAGTTTTCTTTTTTTGTGGTGTCTGTGTGTGATTTTAGTGTTTCTGAAGTAATGATCTTATATGAATTGGTAAATGTTCACTTTTCTTCTATTCTGAAAGTGTGTATGTAGGATTGCAATTATTCCTCTTTAAATGATGATATTCACCAATGAGCCATGTGGACATTCTTTTATTTTTTCATATGTCAGTAATTTGTGGTAATTTGTGGTAAATTGGTAATTTGTGTCTTTTAATGAATTGATAGTATATGTAAATTATCAAATTTCTGGCAGAAAAATTTTTTGTCATATTCCCTTAGCCTTTTACTGTCTGTAGTATCTGTAGTTATTTCCCCTCTTTTATTTCTGATGCTAGTAATTAGCATATTTTCTCTTTTTGTCTCGATCTTTACTGAGAACCAGGTTTTGGTTTCATTATTTTCTCTAATTATGGCATATTTTCTGTTCACTTGGTATCTGCCCTTGTAGTTATTTCCTTTGGTTTAATTCTGTTCTTCTTTGCCTGATTTCTTTAGATAAGTCCTTAGATCATGGGTTTTGGGTCTTTTTTTATTTTTAATATATGCATTTAAAGCTGTAATATTTCCCCTAAGTACTTCTTTAAATACATCTCACAAATTTCCATATATCATATTTTTATTATGTTCAATTGAAATATTTCCTAATTTTCCTTTTTTAAAAAATTTTTATTTATTTTTTAAATTTCCTTTCAGTGTTCCAGAATTCATTGTTTATGCACCACACCCACTGCTCCATGCAATATGTGCCCTCCATAATACGTACCACCAGGCTCATCCAACCTCCCACCCCTCGCCCCTCCAAAACCCTCAGACTGTTTTTGAGTCCACAGTCTCTCATGGTTAATCTCCCACTCCAATTTCCCCCAACTCCCTTCTCCTCTCCATCTCCCCATGTACTTTGTGTTATTTCTTATGCTCCACAAATAAGCAAAACCATATGATAATTGACTCTCTCTGCCTGACTCATTTCACAGCATAATTTCTTCCAGTCCCGTCCATATTGATACAAAAGTTGGGTATTCATCCTTTCTGATGGAGGCATAATACTCCATAGTATATATGGACCACATCTTCCTTATCCATTCATCCGTTGAAGGGTATCTTGGCTCTTTCCACAGTTTGGTGACTGTGGCCACTGCTGCTATGAACATTGGGGTACAGATGACCCTTCTTTTCACTACATCTGTATCTTTGGGGTAAATACTCAGTAGTGCAATTGCAGGGTCATAAGGTAGCTCTATTTTTAATTTCTTAAGGAATCTCCACACTGTTTTCTAAAATGGCTGCACCAACTTGCATTCCCACCAACAATGTAAGAGGGTCCCCCTTTCTCCACATCCTCTCCAACACATGTTGTTTACTGTCTTACTAATTTTGGCCATTCTAACTGGTGTAAGGTGGTATCTCAATGTGGTTTTGATTTGAATCTCCCTGATGGCTAGTGATGATGAACATTTTTTCATGTGTCTGTTAGCCATTTGTATGTCTTCATTGGAGAAGTGTCTGCTCATGTCTTCTGTCCATTTTTTTGACATGATTATCTGTTTTGTGTGTGCTGAATTTGAGGAGTTCTTTATAGATCCTGGATATTAGCACTTTGTACTGTCATTTGCAAATATCTTCTCCCATTCCATGGGTTGCCTCTTTGTTTTGTTGACTGTTTCCTTTGCTGTGCAGAAGCTTTTGATCTTGATGAAGTCCCAAACTTCATTTTTGCTTTTGTTTCCTTTGCCTTTGGAGACATATCTTGAAATAAGTTGCTGTGGCCGATGTCGAAGAGGTTACTGCTTATGTTCTCCTCTAGGATTCTGATGGATTCCTGCCTCACATTGGGGTCTTTTATCCATTTCAAGTTTATCTTTGTGTATGGTGTAAGAGAATGGTCAAGTTTAATTCTTCTATACATAGCTGTCCAATTTTCCCCACACCATTTATTGAAGAGACTGTCTTTTTTTCCACTGGATATTTTTTCCTGCTTTGTGGAAGATTATTTGACCAAAGAGTTGAGGGTCTATATCTGGGCTCTGTACTCTGTTCCACTGGTCTATGTGTCTGTTTCTATGCCAGTACCATGCTGTCTTGGTGATCACAGCTTTATAGTAAAGCTTGAAATCAGGCAACATGATGCCCCCAGTTTTGTTTTTCTTTTTCAACTCCTAATTTTCCTTTTATTTTTTTTCTTTTACTCAGTATTATTTAGAAGTGTGCTCTTTTTTTAAAAAATGGAGATTTGTTATAGATATATCTTATTGCTTTTGATTTCTAATTTATTTAACCTCTGGTTAGAAAACACGCTCTGTACTATGTCTATCATTTTAAATTTACTGATATGACTTTATGCATGTGTGCTTCATTTAGATTAATAATTACATTATGGTAAACATAAAAATAATGTATACCTTGTGGTTGTTGGCTATAGTTTAAAGTGGTTGATAGTGTTTTTTTGGGTTTCCTATGTCTTTGCTGATTTTATCTAGTTGTTTTATCAATTGCTGAGAGAACAATCTTACATCTGTTGGGGGAAGCAGCCATCCTGTAACCTGCCATGGGTATGGCCACCTGAATACCCAATCTGCCAGCAACAGAAAACACTAAGTCCACAATATAGAACCATTGCTCAGGGTGATCAGGAACCTGTCTGATGACAGGTTGATTACATGGTCTGCATCCATCATGGAAGGGGCAGCTTTTTGGTTTTGTTGGAATAGATACATGTTGAGGGAACAGCCATCACATGACCTGCCACCCCTCTCTGGGACAGCATGATCAATGCCCTGGGCCTGAAACATTTCCCTATACAGAAACATGGGTGATGAAGTTGTTGCTTGGTCCTATAGTCTTCTTTCTTATTTGGAAAAACCTTCCTCTGTCCTGGGTATGCAGTGAACTTCTTTTTATTGTTTAAGCATGTGTGTCATACGGTACCTGGCCAGCCCCACCCCCGCTGTAAGGAAATGGGGTCTTTGCCTGCAGTATGAAAGGGATGGGTGCAGTCCATCATCCTTTGTCAAGTATTAGGAGGGATCAACTAGTCATGGAAGACCAGTGCACACTACAGACCTTGATCTTGCTGTGACTCTTTTGTGAACAAAGTGTTGTTCCTGCCAGTGCTTTAGGTTTTGAGTTTCCTTGGCAAATCCAAACCCACAGAAGATACAGTGGCTAGATGTCTGTGGGCTCCTACTTATGGGTGCTAGCATTATTATGATCTCTGATGTCATGCATATGATAGGAATCTTCACTTGGGATTGGTAGCTGGATCTTCCTAGTCTTGACAATATCTCTACTATGACTGTGGGATTCTCTTTCTCTAGTTATATCAATTTTTGCTTTATATACTCCATAGCTATTATTAGCATAGATATATCTTTAAAAGTTAAGTCTTATGATGAATTATCCCCTTAATCATTATGAAATGTCCCATTTTATTTTTGATACTGCTCATTGTCATCAATATGTTTTATATTAAATAGTTACTTTAGTCTTTTTATGCATACTGCTTGTATGATATACATTTTAATTCACTTACTTTCATCATATCTGTGTTTTTATATGTGAAATGTGTCTCTTGTACACAGTATGTAGTTGATTCTTGCTTTTTATGCATTTTTATAATACCTACCTTTTATTATAGTGTTTAGTTCATTAAAGTTTAATATAATTATTGATATTGGTTCATGTTTACCATTTTAATATTTGTATTTATTCTTTCTGCCTTTCATCCCTCTATTTCTTGTCTTTTAAAATATTATTTGACTAAGTTTTAGTATTCCATTTAAATATTTTTACTGGCTTTTTTGCTATACTTATTTGCTTTGCTTCTTCAGTGACTTCTCTAGGGATTTATTTTAACTATATTACCTTGGGTGAGGTATGGAAAGACCAGACACACATTGAGAGAGAAAAACCAGAGTTTTACAGTTTGTTTTAGTTACAGTTCTCTGGGGAGAATAGAATACATTATCCATGGCTACACCGGGTAAGCACTAGACACAGAGGGAGAGTGGGCAACTATGGGCAAGCACCTTTATTATGGTTTCTATGGAAGAAATGGTGAGGCAAGACAAGGAGGCTTAGGATTGGCTAGATTGAAATATCTCAGTGAATTTTGGAGCATAGGGCCTGTCCCTGGTTGTCTGGTATCTGGCCCTGAGGCATTTAGGGCAGATATATTGTTGCTCTGAGTTTGAGAACTTGATAAGAGATGTGGCTGGGAGTGTGAACTTAATTGGTTACTCAAGAAGGGAAACTGACTTACCTTTAACCAGGGTCTCAAAGAAACGCAATCTCAAGATTGCGTTTTAAAAACCATATTAAAATATTATAGCTACATCCTTAACACTTCACAATCTACTTTGAGTTAATGTGGCATGACTTTAAATAAATGTAGAAATTTGGCAACCATAAAGGTCAGTTGCTCTCCTTCTCGTCTTTTATGCTATAGTTATTATAGGTATTATGGTACCAAACCTAAAAGATGTTACGAAGTTTGTTTTAAATTGTCATATGTGTTTTGAAGGAATTTAAAGGGGAAAAATTATGTTTTTACATTTACCATTTATCATGCTCTTTATTCCTTTTGGAGGATCCAAGTTTCCATCTGGTTTCAACTTCCTTCTGCCTGGATAACTTCCTTTGCTACTTCCTATAATGTAAGCTTAATAGTAACACATTCCTTTGTTTTACTTTCATTTGAAAAAGTCATTTTCCTTCGTTATTGAAGGGAAAAAGAAAATATCATTGACAGATCTAATTTTGCATTCAGCATTTTAAAGATACTTCATTTTCTTCTGGCCTCTAGATGTCCTGATGAATAGCTGACTATTAATTGAATCATTGTTCTCCTATACACAATATGCCATTTTCTTGTTGCTGCTTTCAAGATTTTCTTTATTTCACATTCAACTGTTTGATGATGAAATGCCCAAACAGAGATTGCTTAAATCTTTATTCTGATTGTAGTTCCTTGCACATCCAGATTCTATAAATCTACGTTTCATCAAATATAGAATTGTTATAGACATTATTGTTCAAATTTGTTTCCTGTCTTATTTTCTTCTCCTTCTGGGACCCCAATTACACGTGCTTTAGTCAACTTGTTATTAACTATCCAATCTCTGAGAATCTGTTCATTTTCTTAAAATAAACTTCTTTTTATTGTTTGCTTGTTTTGTAGAACAGTGTTTGGTTCCTAGCAAAATTGAATGGAAAGTACAGAATTCCCATATATCCTCTGCCTCCACACATGTATAGGTTCCCTTATTATTCTGTGTTCTTTTGTGTGATAGCCAGTCAACTATGGCACAAGAGAAAATAGAGGAGAAGCTCAGGAAAATGAAGCTTACTATACTTAACAGGTGCTAGAAATAGAAGACATAGCATAGCACACAGGGCCACATAGGAAAACAACATCATTGGCCTAGAGACAAAGTACAAGAGTGAGGGGAAAGACTAAGCCACAGGCTTTATTGGAGTTTCCATAAGAAAAGCAAGAAGACAAACTAAACAATTTAGGATTGGCTAATTTGAATAATTGTGGCAGACTCTAAGCCACAGAGATGATGCCTTATTGCCTGGTACCTGGACCCTGGATGATTAAGGCAGGGGACTATCACCTCCTGGGGTCTGCAGGTGAGATAGAAAAGGATTGGCCTTGACATGGTTACTTTGCATACCAAAGGCATGTTCCTGGTTGGCTAGCTCAGGGAGTGGCAGTGGCAGAGAAAGATTTTTAAGGTTTCCAAACATCAGAATATACAGAAAATAAGAGAGGTAAATGATGCACCAGCTACCAACATCCTGAATGTGGTACATTTGTTACTGTCAATGACCCTACATTGACTTTATCACCCAAGTCCATAGTTTACATTAGAGTTCACTCATAGTGTTACACATTCTATCGTTTTGGACAAGTATATAATGACATGTATCCACTAATATAGTATCGTCCAGAATAGTTTCACTGCCATAAAACTCTTCTGTGTTTCACCTGTTCATCCCTCCTTCCCCCTCCAACCCTGGAGACCACTGATCTCTTTACTTTCTGTGTAGTTTTACATTTTACAGAATATCGTACTCTTGGAATAATACAGTATGTAGCCTTTTAGGATTGGCTTCTTTCACTTAGTAATATGCATTTAAGGTTCTTCCATGTCTTTTCATGGCTTGGTAACTCATTTATTTTTAGTGCTGAATATTTCATTTTCTGAATTACCATAGTTTACTTATTCGTTCACCTAGTGGAGGACATCATGGAGTGGTTGCTTCCAAATTCTGGCAGTTATGAATAAAGCTGTTATAAATATTTGTGTGTAGGTTTTGGTTCTATTCTAGTTGTCATGTAGTGGTATTTCATTGTTTTTTAAATTTTCATTTCCCTGATGACATATAATGTACAGAATCTTTTCATATGCTTATTTTCTGTGTATTTCTTTGGTGAATTGTTCTGTTAAGGACTTTGGCCCATTTTTAGTTTTTTTTTATTGTGAGTTATAGGAGTTCTTTGTATAATTTGGGTAACAGTGATTATCAGATATGTCTTTTGCAAATATCTCCTTCCAGTGTGTGATATGTCTTTTCATTCTCTTGTGTTCATTTTAAAAAATCCTTTCCCCTGTTCAGATTATATAATTTCTATTGATTTATCTTCAAGTTCACAGATTCCTTTGTTTGTCACTCTCATTCTGCTTAGTCCATCCAGTAAATATGTGTTTTAATCTCTAATATCTTTAACATACAATTGCCACTTAAAAATTCTATTTAAAAATTTAAATAAAATTTGTATTTATTAAGATTTAATATCTTTTTATTACTTGTGATTATATAGCTTTACATTGTTAGGGACAGTTATAATAGCTGCTTTAAAATCTTTGTTTACTAAATCTGTCATTGGTAGATCTTGGGGTTTGTGCTAGCTAATTTTTCTTCTCTTAAAAAGGAATTTTATTTTCCTAGTTCTCCATATCTCATATTATATTCAATTTTATCCAGCATATTTATGAATGCGATGTTCTGGAGACTATTTTTTTTATTTATTTAGGAGAATGTATTCTTTTACTTATTTATTTATTTTAGCATTTTCTTTTGTTTTAAGAGGCAATTGAGTTCACTGGGTTCAAACTGTAAAGTCTGTTTCTTGCATAGCGGAGGAGTTCATGTGTTTGTTCTTAGCTGAGGTGCTTTGAGTTATGTTCTGCAAATTTTTGGTTTTAGCATCAGCCAGACACGTTAGGAAATATAATTTAAAGATCTGCTCTGTGGCTCTTTGCTCTCTTGGTTTTCTCTCTTTTTCCAATGTTCATGGTTGTTCCAGACTGAATTGTCTTGTTGCCCAAGTCAGAAAGCCTGAAGTATTTCTTATAAAGCATAACTGTGTCAACTCCCATACTAGAATTAGTGAGAGCAGGGAACTCACACTGTACATTGGCCTTCCTTAGTTCATGTACCCTCTGGCAAAATTGTCCTGCTTTTATTTACTGTGGCTTTTGTTTACTGTGACTTTAGGATCAGAGTTTACAGGTTTTATTTATGGAAGATGTTCTTAACCATTATCAGATATTGATCATTTTATTTTTTGTATTAGATATTTACTTGAATCTTGCATAACTTATAAAATGATCTTCATTTATTATCCTTTTTTCTTCAGTTTCATTCCTGAGTTGGATCACCTTTCATTTCTTTTAGTTTGTATATTTGTTTAGAGCTGAGGTTTTGAATTTCTGATTAGAGATTTTATTTTATATTTAAAATTATTTTTTCTGAATATTAATTCATGTTAGAATACTCATTATAGTTTTTAAGTTCATCATTTTTTTTGTTTGTTTTGGATAATTTTTGTTGAAATAGTTTGATTTTCATTTTCTTTCTTTTCAGAATAGTTTTACATGGACATAGTTGTGTTTGTGTTTAAACATCTTACTTTTTTGGGACTAGCAATATTTGGCAGCTTTAAGGTGTTTTGGTTATGAACTCATGTTGAAGAGTTTTTTTTAATCAAACATTTTTATGTAGGTAGAAGGGTTTGATTTTGTCACTCACCTTTCTTTCTCTGGGACCCTTAAATTCTGTTCCTATGTTTATTTTCCCCTTCAATCTTCCTATTTCATTTTCTCTTCTTTCTACCAGGCATCTGAAATATGTCTCTCTTTCAAGTTGCCTCTTTTTATTGAAAAAGTGGTGTGTTTTCAAGTTTGCTACTCCTGACTGTGCATGCCTCTATGACCATTCCTTGAAATTCACCACTATCCAGTTCTCTGATCCATCAGTTTTCAGATTTTTCTTAAATTTTCCTCTCTTAAAGAGGATTCTTCTTTTTCCAGAAGTGATGTTTTTCTGGCCCTGCCTCTATTAGTTCCTAGCTCCTTTCTCCACATAGTCTAGCTGATATTTTACTCTGGGTTAAGCCATGGACATAGTTGACTGGTTTGGCATGCTTAGTTTAAACCTATAAGAACTTTAAAATTTGTACCAATCTCTACATTTTAGTTAAATTGTAGACATGAGATATGGAGAATTTAGTTTCCCTTCTTTATATGATTTTTCTGCTGATGCTGTAAAGATTCAGATTTTGGTTGCTGAATTTATCCTATAAGAACCCTGAAACTCCTTAACTACTTCTTGTTGTTAATATGTAAAAAGATAGTAGTGTGCCTATGAAAATGTATTTATCTTGACATTTTTCACTTTGCTAAAATGATATGTAACATTTATTACACTATGATATATGAATGTTGCCATCCTATGTTAAGGAAAAATTGTTAACACTATTCAAATTTAATCGACTCTTATTGCCATATATTTATCAAAATGGAAAAATTTAAGAAGTACTAATACTAGTATCTGTCATTTCCAGGTGGAAGAAAATAATATTTTTAAGCAGTATGTTTATTATTATTCTCTATTTATAGGACAATTAAAATGTAAAATTTACATAGCAAAACCATTTTTGTAATCTCTATCATGTTTCACTAGAAATCTGTTATAGTTTAATTATGTGGAACTTACATATTGAGAAGGAAATAATCTATTTTTTGTTAGTACTAGGTCTTATATGCAACCATCTGTGCTCAGCAAATCATAAAAACTGGAAAGGGTCTCTGAACTCTGCTTAAAAGATTCCATTGCAAAGTCCCTGTTCCTTTGTAACTGCCTTTACCATCAACTTGTTCACTTCAGAACATGTGTACATTTTTGCTTAATGTATGATAATTTATTCAAGATTTGTCTGCTGAGTCTCTCCTGAACTTTCTCACTAAGAAAACAGTATAAACCAATTAAGAACCTTCATAAAAAGACACATTTTTAAATAACTCAGTGGAAATCATTTTAAAGATTCCCTTAATGCAATGATTGTGACCAACCCAAAATTTATATTTACTCTGCATTTTACAACAAAATGAGTTCAATTAATTTGTATATCTTCTCCTCTGAGGCTATATTTTAGTTCTCATCTTCAAAGTCCTTGCTGTGTTGTCAGTACATGAAAGGTATCAAATAGTAAAGCCATAATGCTAAAATGGGTGACATGGTGGAACAGGGCCCTGGAGTTTATTTTCTTATTAGGTTATAAGACAAAGATAGGTTTGTATATTTATCTAACAAATACTTATTGATCATCTAATAAAATGTCAAGCATTGTCAGGTCCTATAAATGCAGAGAAAACACACTGTCGTCAAATGGCTCACAGTCCAGTGAGGAAGAGAAACATGTAAAATTTTTAAAAAATGGTACTTTGGTAGAGTCAGGGATGGGCTCCCAACCCACTCTGAGGGTTAGCGCAACGTAAGCCAAACAACACCTCTTCTTGTTTTGTTTTGTTTCGTTTTGTATTGTGTTGTGTTGTTTTATGAGAAGGACAACTTTCCAGATTAGATGTGGTGGCTTTGGAACCAGACCTCCTATTCAGCACATTTTATGAGATTATTAATCTGGTTTTGTCTTGGAAAGTAATACTTGTTATAAAATGCATAGGGAGATTAATCTGTCTTCAAAGACAATTGCATTATCTTGTTCATGCTCTACCATGGTCAGAGGAGGATTCTTACTTAAGTCTTATCTTAAGCAAGTTAGAGACAGATTTTAGAGTACTCCTGGGAGAGTTTGAAAATGTATGAAATTCGTGAAACCTAGGACTGACACTTGTTTGAGAAAACTGAAGATGAGAGACTAACTAGTATCATTGGCCTAAGGCAGTAAAACAAAGGGTCTGTTAACAGCAGGTGAACTTCCACTGAACCTAGGGCAAAGGGCCATGTTTTTGAGAAACAAATGTGGACTCATTTAAAGAAAACCAGCCTGGAGCATCTTAAAGGGGAAGATGGTGGAATAATCTGACTCCAGAACTGCAATAAAACCCAAATCTCATCACATAAAGGAGGATATTTTAAGAAGTCAATTTAAAAAGAGGTGTTTTCTCATTAAGAGATCTACAGGGGGAGGTCCCTATAATGGAAACTCCAAAAAGAATCCCCAAGTAAAAGAACCAATAGTCTTAGATGTTTTTGTTTTATTTCTGAGTTTTTAGAGCCCTTTATATATTCTAGATCTAGCTATAGGTCCTTTGTTGGATATGGGTTTGCAGATATTTCCCTGAATCTGTAGTTTGTCTTTTTATCCATTTAACAGAATCTTTTTCAGAGTAAAAGTTTTAAATTTTGAAAACTCCAGCTTATCACTTGTCCTTTTTATAGATTGTACTTGTAGTATCATGTCTAAGAACTCATCACTTAGTTTTAGCTTCCAAAGTTTATCTTGTAAGAATTCTTCTATGGGTGCCTGGGTGGCTCAGTGGGTTAAAGCCTCTGCCTTTGGCTCAGGTCATGATCTCAGGGTCCTGGGATCGAGCCCCAGTCAGGCTCTCTGCTCGGCAGGGAGCCTGCTTCCTCCTCTCTCTCTGCCTGCCTCTCTGCCTACTCGTGGTCCCTCTCTGTCAAATAAATAAATAAAATCTTTTAAAAAAAGAATTCTTCTAAATGTTTTATAACTTTACACTTTACATTTAAACTCATTATTGATTTTGAAACAATTTGTGTATAATGTGAGGGCTTTAGGTTGAGGCCCTTATTTTGCCTATGGGTACCTAATTCCTTCCATTCCATTTGTTGAAAAGACTTTACACCATTGAATTGCTTTTGCAATTTCGACAAAAATCAGCTGGGGTTATTTATATGGATCTCTCTCTGGGCTCTCTATTCTGTTGCCTGATCTGTGTATCTTTCCCTTAGCCAGTAACACACTCTTGATTCTGTATAATAAGTTTTAACATTAGATGGAGTGATTCATCTTTATTATTCTTTTAAAAATTTAGTTCCACTAAACCTTTTGCATTTTCATATATTTTATTTTATTTTTTATTTTTTAAAAGTTATATTTGTTTATATTAGAGAGAGAGAATGGGACAGGACACATGTGCTAGTAGGGAGAGGGGCAGAAGAAGAGAATCTTTAAGCAGACTCCCCACTGAGCTTGGATCCAGATTCAGGGCTCAATCCTATGACCTATGAGATCATAACCTGAGCTAAAACCACGAGTCAGATGCTTAACTGACTGAGCCACCCAAGTGACCCTCCATATAAATTTTATATGGCTTGACAATATCTACCCAAAATCTTGATGGTATTTCTACAGGAATTTATAGTATTTTTATAGGAATTGCATCAACCTACTTATCACTTTGGGGGAAATTGATATCTTTACTATGGTGATTCTCCCAATCCAGGGACACTCTATGTACTCTAATTTCATAAATCATCGTTTTGTTATTTATAGCATATCAATTCCATACTTTGTTAGATTTAAAGTATTTAATGTTTTAGATCAATTGTAAATGGTATTGTGTTTCTAATTTTAGTTTTCACATGTTCATTGCTAAGACCTAGAAATAAGATATATTTTTGTGTATTAACCTTATATCCTGAGACTTTGCTAAACTCACTTATTAGTTCTAGAAATATTTTGTAGTATCCATTTTTTCATAGACAATTGTATTAACTATAAATAAGGACATTTTTATTTTGCTCTTTCTAATCTGCATGTCTTTTCTTACCTTATTGCCATGGTAAGGACTTTCAGTACTTTTGTTAAATAAGGGTACTGAGAACTCAACAGTCTTGCTTTGTTCAGTCTTTTTAACTTTTGAAATTCTAGTATGTGAGTTGTGATATCTCACTCTTGATGAGTAATGGTGTTGAGAACCTTCAATGTGTTTAATATCCATTCTAATACCTTATAATAGAAAGCTTTATCCCTATGTCTTATTCTAGAAGCATTAAAATATTATATTTTTACATTTAATTACATAATTGACTTCAAAATAATTTTTGTATATAAATACCAAAGATAGGGTTCCCTTCTTTTCTGTGTGGACATCCTGTTGCAATACAATTTGTAACAAAACATTTTTTTTCCCAATTGAGTTGTATTGGTGGCTTAATTGAAAAATCAGGAGAGGGACACCTGAGTGGCTCAGTGGGTTAAAGCCTCTGCCTTCAGCTCAGGTCATGAACCCAGGGTCCTGGAATCAAGCCCCACATTGGGCTCTCTGCTTGGGGGGGAGCCTGCATCCCCTGCTCTCTCTCTGCTTGCCTCTCTGCCTACTTGTGATCTCTGTCTGTCAAATGAATAAATAAAATCTTTAAAAAAAGAAAGAAAAATCAGGAGATATGTATAAATTTATTTGTGACATTCTATTCTGTTCCTTTACTCCAAGTGTCTATACTTATGCCAATCCCACAATGCCCTCATTATTATAGCTTTATAGATATCTTGAAATCAGATAGTGCTGGGTCATTGAACTTTGCACTTCTTATACAGTATGTTTTTGATTATTTGCAATTCTTTATAAACTCTAGAATCCAGGGGCACCTGGTTGGCTCAGTGGGTTAAGCCTCTGCCCCTGGCTCAGGTCATGATCCCAGGGTCCTGGGATCGAGCCCCGTTATCAGGCTCTCTGCTCAGCAGGGAGCCTGCATCCCCCTCTCTCTCAGCCTGCCTCTCTGCCTACTTGTGGTCTCTTTCTCTGTCAAATTAATAAATAAAATCTTAAAACAAACAAACAAACAAAAACTTTAGAATCCAATCACCAACACATAGATCAATGGAACAGAATAGAAAACCCAGAAATGGACCCACACCTATATGGTCAACTTTTCTTTGACACAGCAGAAAAGAATATCCAATAGAAAAAAGACAGCCTTTTTAATAAACAGTGTTGGGAAAACTGGACAGGGACATGCAGAAGAATGAAACTGGACCCCTTTATTATACCATACACAAAAATAAGGTCAGAATTAATTAAAAACCTAAATGTGAGACAGGAAACCATAAAAATCCTAGGGGAGAACACAAGCAGTAACCTCTTTGATCTCAGCTGTAGCAACTTCTTACTAGATACATCTCATGAGGCAAGGGAAACAAAAGCAAAAATGAACTATTGGGACTTCATCAAGATAAAAAGCTTCTGCACAGTGAAGGAAACAACAAAACTAAAAGGCAGCCTATAGAATGGGAGAAGACACTTGAAAATGATATATCTGATAAAAGGTTAGTATCCAAAATTTAAAGAACTTATCAAACTCAACACCCAAAAACCAAATATTCCTATTAAGAAATGGGCAGAAAACATGAATAGACACTTATCCAAAAAGACATCCAGATGGCTAACAGACATGAAAAGATGTTCATCATCACTCATCATCAGGGAAATACAAATCAAAACTACAATGAGATAGCACTTCACACCTGTCAGAATGGCTACAGTGAACAACACAAGAAACAGATGTTGATGAGGATTTGGAGAAAGGGGGACTCTCTTATAGTGTTGGTGGGAATGAAAACTGGTACAGCTACTGTAGGACAACAGTATGGAGATTCCTCAAAAAGTTAAAAATAGAACTAACCGATGATCCAGCAATTTCACTACTAGGTATTTACCCATAGGTTACAAGAATACTGATTCAAAGGGATACATGCACCTGATGTTTATAGCAGCATTATCTACAATAGCCAAATTATCGAAACAGCCCAAATGTCCATCGACTGATGAATGGATAAAGAAGATGTGGTACATATTTAGAATGGACCATTACTCAGCCATAAAAAAGAATGAAATTTTGCCATTTACAATGATGTGGAAGAAGCTAAAGTGTGTTACACTAAGTGAAATAAGTCAGTCAGAAACAAAGACCAAATGATTTCACTCATACATGGAATTAAGACACAAAACAGATGAATATGGGGAGAAAAACAGAGGCAAACCATAGAAGAGACTCTTAACTATAGATAACAAACTGAGGGTTGCTAGAGGGGAGGTAGGTGGGGGGGATGGGTTAAGTAGGTGATGGGACCTAAGAAGAATGCCTGTTTCTACAGGAAATAATGAAAGGGGTCCTCTAAGCAAAGAGAGAGCCTAAAAGTAGTAGATCAGAAAGGAACAGAGATGATATACAGTAACAGTCACCTTACAGGCAATACAATGGCACTAAATTCATATCTCTCAATAGTTACCCTGAATGTTAATGGACTAAATTCCCCAATCAAAAGACACAGGGTATCAGAATGGATAAAAAAACAAAACCCATCTATATGTTGCCTACAAGAAACTCATTTTAGACCCAAAGACACCTCCAGATTTAAAGTGAGGGGGTGGAAAACAATTTACCTTGCTAATGGACATCAGAAGAAAGCAGGGGTGGCAATCCTTATATCATATCAATTAGATTTTAAGCCAAAGACTATAATAAGAGATGAGGAAGGACACTATATCATACTCAAAGGGTCTGTCCAACAAGAAGATCTAATAATTTTAAATATCTATGCCCCAAACGCGGGAGCAGCCAACTATATAAACCAATTAATAACAAAATCAAAGAAACACATCGACAATAATACTAATAGTAGGGGACTTTAACACTCCCCTCACTGAAATGGACAGATCATACAAGCAAGAGATCAACAAGGAAATAAAGGCCTTAAATGACACACTGGACCAGATAGACATCACAGATATATTCAGAACATTTCATCCCAAAGCAACAGAAAACACATTCTTCTCTAGTGCACATGGAACATTCTCCAGAATAGATCACATCCTGGGTCATAAATCAGGTCTCAACCGGTATCAAAAGATTGGGATCATTCCCTGCATATTTTCAGACCACAAAG
>NW_019154164.1:1803711-1856317 GCF_002288905.1 Enhydra lutris kenyoni | reverse complement strand
TCTGGAAAACAGCATGGAGGTTCCTCAAAATGTTGAAAATAGAACTACCCTATGACCCAGCAATTGCACTACTGGGTATTTACCCTAAAGATGCAAACGTAGTGATCCAAAGGGACATGCGCACCTGAATGTTTATAGCAGCAATGTCTACAATAGCCAAACTATGGAAAGAACCTAGATGCCCGTCAACAGATGAATGGATAAAGAAGATGTGGTATATATACACAATGGAATACTATGCAGCCATCAGAAGAATTGAAATCTTGCCCTTTTCAACGACGTGGATGGAACTAGCGGGTATCATGCTTAGCAAAATAAGTCAATTGGAGAAAGACAACTATCATATGATCTCCCTGATATGAGGAAGTGGAGATGCAACATGGGCGGGTTAAGGGAGTAGGAGAAGAATAAATGAAACAAGATGGGATTGGGAGGGAGACAAACCATAAGTGACTCTTAATCTCACAAAACAAACTGAGGTTAGGGGGGGGGAGGGGGTTTGGGAGAGGGGGGTGGGGTTATGGACATTGGGGAGGGTATGTGCTATGGTGAGTGCTGTGAAGTGCATAAACCCAGCGATTCACAGACCTGTACCCCTGGGGATAAAAATACACTATATGTTTATAAAAAATTTTAAAAAAAGAAGAATGCCTGTTGTGATTAGAACTGGGTGTTATATGTAAGTAATGAATTACTAAATCAATCCTACACTTGAAAACAGTATTACACTATATGTTAACTAATTGGAACTTAAACAAAAATTTGGAAGAAAAAATGAAAAAAATAAAGAAGATCTGCTGGAATTTTGGGGAGAGTATATTGAATCTATTGATAGATTCAGGAAGAATTATGCCATAAAAATAAGAATTTTTCCATCCATGAAAACATTATATGTCTTCATTTTATTTAGGTTTTCTTAAATTCAATTTCAACTCCTACATTGGTTTTTAGTTACAACTGTTTATTTTATGGTTGCTTTATTGATTATAGTATGCATCCTCAACTTCAGTGTACATTAAATTCTCATTATGCCATTTCATTTATAATGTAATAAACTTAGAAGATACTCTTCTAAGTAGTAATATGATTCACTACTTTCCAAATCACTGTGCGAGTGTTGTACAATATTTCCCTTTTACATACATGATAAACTCCAAATTATTTACTTATTTATTTATTTAGTATTCTATTTTTAGTTGATTGTTGTTTATTTTTATACCTGGTTTTTCAGTCATTCATACCAAAACAAAATTTTATCTTTGTGTAGAATTACATCTTTCTTGGTTAAATACATAGAAATGAAATGACTAAGATTTATGGTAGATTTATATTAAAGTATTTAAGAACTATCAAATTATTTTCTGAAGTGTTTGTAGCATTTTGCATTTCTACCAGCATTGTAGGAGTGTTCTAGTTGCTCCGCCTCCTTGTTAACTATTAGTACAGTCAAGCTTTTAAATATAAGCCATTCAAATCAGGGTATAAAGTTTTCTACTTGTGTATTTAATTTTGCTTTTCCTAAATGACTTACCACATTAATTATCTTTTCATGACCTTACTTACCATCCATATATCTTCTCCAATTAACAGACTATCCAAATCTTTAGCTTATTTTTAATTAAGTTGTTTGGCTTCTTATTACTTAGTTGAAGGAGCTCTTTATATATTCTAGATACATTTCGTTTGTCAGATATAAATTTTGCAAATATTTATTCTATTCTAAAATTTTTTATGTTACTTTTGAACAATAATTTTTTTTCAAATTTTGAAAATGTCCAATTCTTTTATCTTTATTAGTTTGTGGAGTTTTTGTTATTTGTTGTATCTTAAGAAGTCTATGTTCAGATCTATGATGCTTTTATTTTTTAGATTTTTTCAGTGTCCTTGACAATATTACATTAGTTTTTTTTATTTTTTTATAAACATTACATTAGTTTTAAGTATATAATGTAGTGATTCCACAAGATTACACATTATGTTGCATTCACCACAAGTATAGCTATCATCTGTCCCCATACATTGCTATTACAGTATCATTTACTATGTTCTACCTTTTATTCCCATGACTTATTCATTCCATAACTGGAAGCCTGTACCTCCCACTCCCCTTCACCAGTTTTTTCTAACCCCCCACCTCGTCCCCTCTGGCAACCATCGGTTTATTCTCTGTATTTATAGGTCTGATTCTGCTTTTTGGGACTCTACTTATGAGTGAAATCATATCGTATTTGTCTTTCTCAGTCTGACTTATTTCATGTAGTATAATACCCTCCAGGTCCATCCATGTTGTCTCAAATGGCATGATCTCATTCTCTTTTATGGCTATGCAATATTCAATTGCGATATTCAATATTCAATTGAATATGCAATATTCAATATTCAATATTCAATTGTATTTTATGGCTATGCAATATTCAATGCAATATTGCAACTCAATATGCAATATTCAATTCAATTCAACACACACACACACACACACACACACACACACTACATTTTCCTCATCCACTTGTCTATTGATGTATACTTAAGTTGCTTCCATATCTTGGTTATTGTAAATAATGCTTCAGTGAACATTGAAGTGCATATATCTTTTCAAATTAGTGTTTTTATTTTCTTCGGGTAAATACCCAATAGTGGAATTATTGGATCATATGGTAAATTTTTGTGTATGGTATGAAGCAAAAGCTATAAGTATAAAGATATCTAATTATTCATTTTGTTGTTTTTTATGGTTCTTTTAGAGTTTATAATTTTATAATTTGGAGTCTGTCTTCAAGTGATATTTTACTACTTTGTGTATAGTATAGGAACCTTAAAATAGTATATTTCTATTTTCTCATGTGGTCTTTGGGAAATTGCTGTCATCCATTTTACTTCTTCATTTCTTATAATCCCTGTAATACATTGTTATTATTTTACTTAAAATAATCAGTTATTTTAAGTAAATATTTAGAGAAAATATGTTATATATATCCACAAATTTACCATTTGCATGCTTTTCATTACTTTTTATAGATTCAGATTTCTACCTGATTTCATTTTCCTTTGATCTAAAGGACTCCTTTTGTTATTTCTTACAATGTTGGTCCCCTCATGATGAAATCTTTCAGCCTTTGTATGTCTGAAAAAGAAGTTCATCTTTTTTGAAAGATATTTTCACTAGTTATAGAATTCCAGGATTTGTTTTTTAAAACCTTTTACTACTTTAAAGATGTATCTGTATAGCTTTCTATCCCTTATTTTCCCAAAGGGAAGTCTGCTGCCATCATTGTATTTGTCTGTGAGATAATTTTTCTGTACTCAAAAGAGAAAGACAGAAGCTTTCTTAGTTTCTCAACTTTAAGATTCCTTTGTTATTTCCATGAACTGTTAAAGTAATGTAACTTTTCCCCCCTCTGCTAAAGTTTGAATGTTTATATCTCCTCCCCCCATTCATATGTTGAAATCCTAACCCTCAAAGATATTGAAATTAGTAGACAGAGCCTTTGGGATGTAATTAAATTATGAGACCAAAGCTCTCATGATTGAGATTAGTGCCCTTGTGAAAGAGACCTCACAGAGCTCCTTAGTCCCTTCCACAGTGTGAGGGCACAGTGAGAAGTCTGCCACCCAGAAAAGGGCTCTCAACTATGCTGGTACTGATCTGGGACTACCAGGCTCTAGAAGAGTGAGAAATAGATTTATTTTGTTTATAACCTACCCAGTCTGTGGTATCTGGTTATGGCAACTCGAATGGACTAAGATACTCTAAGATATGCTTTCTCTGCTCCTTTCCCTCATATTGATCTCAACCTTAATTTATTTTGCCCTGAATTTCCATGACCAGTTCAGATTAAATTATACTCCCAGTAGTTTCTCCTCCATGTGGGGGAGGAGGGGGGCTAAAATATGGTTGGTTTATTTTGAGTTCATAGAGGCAGAGAATATTTTTCACCAACAGACTTGTATGTGGTCCCTTTTGAACTTGCTAGAAAACTAGAATTTGTATAGTTTTCTCCTAGTTTTAATGCTATTCTTAGATTGGCCATCACATTTCCCATGCCTAGTGATAACCCTTCATTTTAGAGTTGGTACCTGTTGTCAGTTTGATTTTCAGTGTCCTGGCTCTTCCAGCCATCAAAAGTTTCATTATCTTAGTATCACTTCTTCCTCATATTTGATAATACCAATCAATCTGGTTCCACTTCTTGATTTGTCTCTGAAGTGTATTGTGGTTTTAAAGGGATGCATTATCAATTTTTATATTTAATACATGTTAGTTATGAGGTATTTGTTTCATCAATCTAGTTTTTCTATATTTGTGGGGACAATTTGGGATGACTGAAAATTTATTAGTATGGCACAAATGTTCCCAGAATTCTCTGGCTACAGTTTTAAAATGATGTTTTACTTCAGAAAAATTATGCACATGAAATGCTTAAGTGTACTTAATATATAGCCTTATAATAAATATAATGATCCATTTTGGATGTCTTTACATACACTGATATGGAGAAGATATTATTCTAATTTATGAGCATTTTACTCTGAACCTGAAAACTGCTCTTAATTTTCACACAAGTAAATCTATACAGAGTTCGAATTTGGTGTTAATGTCAACATGGTTCATAAGTTGTTGCAACAAACCTCTATTATGGATATATGCAAAGATGAATTAAAACAGAAGTTAAAGTATGACATAGAGTAAGTTTTGAGTCTGATATCTTATATGTTTGAATATATAATATGTGTACAACCTGTAGAGTTTGAAGTACCCCTCTTATAATACAAAAAAATGACATTTTCTTGCCTGAGCTCTAGTGTAACTAGAAATAAGAGCTAGGTTATTGTTTCCAAATATGAAGTGGTTTTCCTCATACTAGGCAACTAACTACATTAAAAATAAATAAATATATATATATATATCTCCTTATTTATATATATCTGCATATATGTTATATATATCCATGTATATCTGTTTATTATATTTCAAATAAAAAATTATGTGTCTTCTCTTTGGGATCTGTAGTACTTTCTGCCTTACTCTACATTATAAAGCCTGGCTTAGACTTCTCTATATATGTTAGTCATTTTCTTACCTAAAAGCATTTTCCCCCCTCAGGTAACTCTGTCAGTTCATAGAACCTTAAAATACTATGTACATGATTTTCTAGGCCTCACCTTTAGAAAATATGGGTCATCAGAAAAAAATATTCCAACAATAAAAATATAGCATATAATTACTGACATTATATTAGAAATTACCTAATTACCTAATCTAAGTTTCTCATTTAACTGATGAATAAAGCCAGGTCATGTATTTGGCAACAATAATCTGGACTAGAAGTCAGTCTTCCTCATATTCGCTCATAGCTCTTTGAGCTATATTAGGTCACCTTCCCCTGCATTTACTAACATCCTGTTTGGATATCTCAACCTCTTCTTCACCTCTCAAATCTTTGTTTCAAATATATAAGTTGGAATTTTTAGGACTACATACTGTTAACTTTCATTATAATGTATATATTTCAGATAGGTATTGAACATAAACAAGCAAAAAGCCTATCCAAAATGCAATACAGATTTTAATCTTCTCATAGCCTGACTTTGCCTTTAAAACAGTTCTTATATGATTGCACTATTGGATTTGCATTTATCAAGGTGCAAAGTAAATGGCAGTAAATTATATTTTACTGTATTATAATATAAAATTAAAACAAAATTATACTTTTGAGATGGTTTAGGCTTAATCTAACTTCTCAAATGTGTTTATGCTCACAAGAATAAGTATTGATAATTTTCTTAAATATTAAAAAGCAAATGATTATTCAGTTCCAAGAGCAAGGAAATTACTGTCATTATTCAAACTCAGTTCTCCACCATAAAAGCTCTGTAACTAATTTTAAAAACCAGAAAATATAAATTCAAGTACATTGGCTTGTAGGTGCTATCAACCGGTGAACCAACTGATGATTGTTAAACTATAATTGCCAATTTATTCCTACCAGACGCTCCCCAGTAACATGTTATTTGAACATCTGTTGATAAATAACCACTCAATCATCATTTAGAGCATTAGTCCACCAGGTGGTATATAATCCTGGTACAAGATAATTTTTTAAAGGACACATTAGAACTAGAAAGCTGCCATTTGTTTTACTTCCATGTTTTGGCATTCAACATAGTTTCATGTTGTGGAAAACAGATTGTAACCATTTTGTCACTGTCCCTGCCTGACAAGTGTCAATATTATTGTATCAGCAAATAACTATTTGGAATATGTTTCTTGATGGTGGTGATAACCAAACATTAAAATATCACTGTGTTGGAAAGATTTTGAGAAATCATTTATATCTATCTACTGGCCTTTGAACTAAACCTCAGTCATTTTAATATGCCCCTATATTTAATGGCTTATTTGTTTGTTTTGTTTTGTTTGTTGTTTTTTAGAGAGAAAGAGAGTGAGTGCGCACATGAGTCGGGGGAGCAGAGGCAGAGGGAGAGGGAATCTCAAGCAGACTCCACCTGGAGTAGGAGTCTAATGCAGGGATAGATCCCATAACCCCAAGATCAGACCTGAGCCAAAACCAAGAGTTGGATACTTAACCAATTAAGCCAATTAAGTGACAATTTAAATTTTAAAATTTTAAAAAGTTGGGGGCTGCCTGGGTGGCTCAGTGGGTTAAGCCTCTGCCTTCAGCTCAGGTCATGATCTCAGGGTCATGGGATCGAGTCCCACATCGGGCTCTCTGCTGGGCGGGGAGCCTGCTTCCTCCTCTCTCTCTCTTTCTCTCTCTCTCTACTTGTGATCTCTCTCTGTCAAATAAATAAAATCTTTAAAAAAAAAAAGTTGGGATGCCTGAGTGGCTCAGTGAGTTAAGCATCTGACTTTGGCTCAGGTTGAGATAGAATCAAATAAATAAATAAACACCTTTTTAAAAAATGACTGGTTATGGGCGCCTGCATGGCTCAGTGGGTTAAGCCTCTGCCTTCAGCTCAGGTCATGGTCTCAGGGTCCTGGGATTGAGCCCTGCATCGGGCTCTCTGCTCAGCTGGGAGCCTGCTTCCCCCTCTTTCTCTGCCTCTCCTGCCTCTCTGCCTACTTGTGATCTCCCTCTGTCTAATAAATAAATGAAATCTTTTTTAAAAAAGACTAGTTATGAACTGAATTGATTCAGATTTCCTAAGAATAATCTGTTCTGTCTCTACTGCTGTCATAAGCCAATAGGTGGAAGTACAGATATAGGGGATAAATAACATTGTCCTGCCAGTTGTACAGATGTACAGTGATACAGGTCAAAACACCTACTTAAATATTGATTGGCTGATTATTACTGATAGGGGCTACAGAATGTAATTAATGTAATTAAGGTATAGCTCCAAAGTTTTGAGAGAAAGTCAGAAAACTGTCTTCCTCCAAACCTAAAATTACTAGGATCAACATGAAATAGATTAGACTGGTCACATGCAGAAGTGCTCTACTACGCAAAATGAATTGCAAAGGTTATTTTTACTGGGATTCCTCCCAGAACTTGATTTTTACCACTGTCACTCCACCTCATCAAAATGAGTAAAATATAAATATCCATCCACTTATAACACATATTCCTATAAAGCTCTGGCAGTAGAGATATCTGCAGAGTTTAGGAAAAGCAAATCCAAACAGTAAAACTAAACTGTCAATCCAGACTTGTTCATTTGAGTGACAGGCTGTATTCAGTAGATGTGATTATTATGTTCACATACCCATAGAAAGTATTCTTTATAGTGAAATAGGCCAAATCTTCTAGGGTTACCACCACCTGCATTAATGATCCATAGAAGGTCCTTCAACTCTTGTTGAATTGTGTACTTGATGTCAAAAGAAGAGTATACCACAGACAACAGGGATTACTAGGAATTTCATGTCTGCCCATTTTCTTATCTTAAATGTACCTTTTGAGTGTACCAATCCATTTTAAGCAGTTGGAAGATGTATTGCAGGAAGAGATTTCAACAGTCCTTCTCTACCAGCTAACATATTTGTGTATAACAATTTAGGTAATAATGCAATTGGATGGGTTGGCCTCAGGTGACTACAGTTTTTTCATTTTTCTTCCTGCTTTTCAAACACCACTTCACAAAAGAGAACTTGAAAAGAAAGTATTTGCTGTTGATTAGAAGAAAAAAAAAAGCCTTCTATAAAAATGTCCCTTTTTGTGTTCATTTCTTCTCTTCCTTACCCAACCCCAATTTTCCTCATAGAAAAACTGTGATCTGCTATCAAATCCTCTTATAATTTTATATCTGAAAAGCCTCTAGGTACACAGTACAAAGATTAAAATATAAATTAATAGAAAAAATAAAAAGAGAAGCTGTTTCCTGTTTCTCTGAAACAGTACATTTGTGGGTACTCTCATGTCTCTGTTTCTTAGTATTGTAGGAAGTCCTTTTGTGGGTACTCTCATGTCTCTGTTTCTTAGTATTGTAGGAATTTTCAGTGGCAAAATTGAAAACTCTGCCCCAAATATCTCCAAAGACACATGCATACTGTTTAAATAGCAAGAAGTATTTATGCAGGATTTTCTGTAGAAAAATTACCCCTAAATTACACATTGTATATTTTATTTCTTAACTTGTATAAATCTGGCATTATAGGTGGACAAAAGCTACCAGGTGGTCAGATTTGAGGGGTTGAGGTTCTCAGGAGTGTACACACACATTTGTTTTAATGTTTAATATTATATCATTAGATATACATTCTTTTGGATTTTAAACACATTTCTTTTAGGTTCTCCTATTTAAATAAATCAACACATCTGAAAAGAGGAACTTAAGCCCTGACATCTTCCATTTCTAAATTTTTGTGAAAGCTTAATGTAACCATATATATATATATATATATATGAGCACTTTTGTTCATGTAAGTATTGGAAGCCTTAGACATTTAGTAAGTTATTGGAGCAGGAAGAAGTTTTAAAGATCCCCTAATATAAATTCTTCACATTATAGAGGAAGAAGTAGGAAGAGTGAGTGGCTTGAATCCCAGATCAGTATTTATTCCTGTATACCAAGCTGATCTTATCATTGTGTTATAGACATGGTGTGTGTACAAACTTACCAGTTCAAGTTCTTTATGTGACAGAAAAGTATCTACCCCTTCCTCTTGATAGCATAAGCCAAATGCTCTGATATAAACCTGGTTTTCTAGACTTCTAAAGCACAGAGTAGGCAGAAGTATGCAGACAAGATATAAACTTATGACATAGGTTTAGAGAAGATACATGTCTTATTGTTATCACACATTGAAAACTCACTTATGGGGCACCTGGGTGGTTTAGTCAGTTAAGCATCTGACTTTGGCTTAGGTCATGATCTCAGGGTCCTGGGATCAAGCCCCATGTCCCTTTCCCTTTCTCTCTCTCTCTCTTCTCTTAAAAAAAAGAAAACTCATTTACACTAAAAGTGATGTTCAAGGTGAAAGGTTAGGCATTGTGCACAGTGGTAAAAGTTGTTCTGCAACTCACTAATCTTTCTCATTTTTCTCCAGCTGAGAGAAAGTCTCCTTACTGAGGTGTAGTTGAAAAATAAAATTGTATATATTCAAAGTGTATAATGTGATATGTATATGTATACATTATGAAATGACTAGCATATCAGGTTAATTAACACATGTATCACCTCACATAGTTACCTTTTGTATGTGGGGGCGTGAAAATAATATCTACTGTCTTAGCAAATTTTAACTATATAATATGTTACAACTAACTATAGTAACCATGATGTACATTAGATATCCAGAACTTACTCATATTATAAACAAAATTATGTACCCTTTGACATGTATCTGCCTGTTTACATGACCCATACTCGCCCCTATCAACCACCACTCACTATCTGTTTCTATGAGTTAGACTTAGGAAAAAAAATTTTTAGATTCAACATGTGAGATCATACAGTATTTTTTTTCCTCTACCATATTTCCCTTACCATAATGTCCTCCATGTTCATCCACATTGTCACAAAGGTCAGAATTTCCTTCTTTTTTATGGCTAATATTCTATTTTATATTCTTTTCTTAAGATTTTTAAAATTTTAATTTTAATTACATACAGTTAACATACAGTTTTATGTTAGTTTCAGGTACACAATATAGTGCTTCATCAATTTTATACATTAGTCAGTGTTCATTATGATAAATGTATGCTTTAATCCCCATCACCTATTTTGTCCATCCCACACCATCCTCCCCTCTGGTAGCCATCAGTTTGTTCTTTATAGTTAAGGATCTGTTCTTGGTTATCTCTCTTTTGTTCATTTGTTCATTTTTTTCTTAAACTCCACATATAGAGCACCTGGGTGGCTCAGCTGGTTAAGCAACTGTCTTCAGCTCAGGTCATGATCCTGGAGTCCTGGGATCAAGTCTTGCATTGGGCTCCCTGCTCAGTGGGGAGTCTGCTTCTCCCTCTCCCTCTGCCCCTCACCCCTCTCATAATCTCTCTCTCTCATTTTCTCTCTCTCAAATAAATAAATAAAATCTTTTTAAAAAACTCTCTATATAAGTGCAATCATATGATATTTATCTTTTTCTAACTTATTTTGCGTACGATCAGGCTCTCTAGCTCCATACATGTTGTTGCAAATGGCAATATTTCATTCTTTTTATGGCTATGTAATATTCCATTATGTATAATATGCAATATATTATATATAATATTCCATTTATATATAAATAATATATATTATGTATGTAATATGCCACTTCTTATTTGTCCATTCACCTATTGATGGGCACTTGGGCTGCTTCCATAATTTGGAAGGAGTGCATATATCCTTTCAAATTATTGGTTATTTTAAAATTATTCTTTGGGTAAATACCCGATAGTACAATTGCTAGACTATAGGGCAGTATGTTTTTTAACTTTTTAACTGTTTGAGGAACCTCCATATTGTTTTCCAGAGTGGTTGCACCAGTTTGTGTTCCCACCAACAGTGTAAGAGGGTTCTCCTTTCTCTACATCTTCATTACATTGAGATATGTTCCCTCTAAACCTATTTGGTTGAGAGTTTTCATCATGAATGATGTTGTACTTTGTCAAATGCTTTCCCTACATCCACCAAGATGATCAGATGGTTTTTATACTTCTTTTTTTTCTTTTTATGTTTCAAGTTTTTATTTAAATTCTAGCTATTTAACATATGGTGTAATATTAGTTTCAGGAGTAGAATTTAGTGATTCATCACTTATATATAGCGTCCAATGCTCATTACAACAAGTGCCCTCCTTAATAACCATCACCCATTTAGCCCATCCTCTCACCCACCTCCAGTCCAACAACCTTCAGTTTATTTTCTATAGTTAAGATTCTCTTTTATGGTTTGCTTCCCTCTCTCTTTTTTCCCTCTATGTTCATCTGTTTTGTTTCTTAAACTCTAAAAGTCAGAGAAATCATATGGTATTTGTCTTTCTGTGACTGATTTATTTCACTTAGCATAATATACAGCAGCTCCATCCACATCACTGCAAATGGAAAGATTTCATTCTTTTGATGGCTGATTAATGTTCCATTGTATGTGTGTGTGTGTGTGTGTGTGTGTGTGTGTGGATACACACACAAATAACATACCTTCTTTATACCTTCATTAATTGACGGACTTTTGAGTTGTTTCCATAATTTGGCTATTGTTGATAATTTTGCAATAAACATGTGGGTGCTTGTATACATTTGAATCAGTATTTTTGTACCTTAGATAAATACCACATAGTAAAATTCCTGAGTTATACTTAGTTCTATTTTTAACGTTTTGAGGAACCTGCAAACTGTTTTCCCACAATGGCTGCACTAGATTGCATTCCCACCAAGAGTGTAAGAGGGTTCCCTTTTCTCTACATCTGCACCAACACTTGTTTCCTGTGTTGTTAATTTTAGCCATTCTGACAAGCTTGAAGTGGTATCTCATCATAGTTTTGATTTGTATTTCCCTGATGATGAGTGATGTTGAACATCTTTTCATGTGTTTGTTAGTCATCTGGATGTCTTCTGTGGAAAAAAAAAAGTCTATTTATGTCTCCTGCCAATTTCCTAACTGGATTATTTGTTTTTTGGGATATTGAGTTTAATAAGATTTTTAAATAGATTTTTGGTACTAACCTTTAATCAGATATGTCATTTGCAAATATCTTCTCCCATTCTGTGGCTGCCTTTTAGTTTTGTTGATTGTCTCCTTCACTATGCAGAAGCTTTTTATCTAGATTAACTCCCAATAGTTCAATTTTGCTTTTTTCCCCTTTGCCTCAGGAGATGTATCTAGTAAGAAGTTGCTACAGCTGAGATCAAAGAGGTTACTGCCTGTGTTCTCCCCTAGGATTTTGATGGTTTCTTGTCTCACATTTAGGTTTTTAATTAATTTTGGCTTTATTTTTGTGGATGGTATAAGGAAGGGGTCCAGTTTCATTCTTCTGCACATCACTGTCCAGTTTCCCCAACACCATTTGTTGAAGAGACTGTCTTTTTTCCATTAGATATTCTTTCCTCCTTTGTCAAAGATTAGTTGACCATATAGATGTGGGTCCATTTCTGGGCTTGGTATTCTGTTCCATTGATTTGTGTGTCTGTTTTTGTACCAGTACCATACTGTCTTGATCACTACAGCTTTGTAATATAGTTTGAAGTCTAGAATTATGAAGACTCCAGCTTTGCTTTCCTTTTTCTTTTTTTTTATATATTTTATGTAATAAGGTTTTTTTTAAATTTATTTTTTTATTTTCATCGTAACAGTATTCATTGTTTTTGCACCACACCCAGTGCAATCCGTGCCCTCTCCAATACCCACCACCTGGTTCCCCCAACCTCCCAACCCCGCCCCTTCAAAACCCTCAGATTATTTTTCAGAGTCCATAGTCTCTCATGGTTTGCTTTCCTTTTTCAAGGTCATTTGGCTATTTGATTTCTTTTGTGGTTCCATACAAGTTATAGGATTGTTTGTTTGAGCTCTGTGTAGAATGCTGTTGGTATTTAAAAAAAATTATTTTATTTATTTGACAGAGAGAGATCACAAGTAGGCAGAGAGGCAGGCAGAGAGAGAGGGGTAAGCAGGCTCCCTGCTGAGCAGAGAGCATGATGCGGGGCTCGATCCCAAGACCCCAAGATCATGACCTGAGCCGAAGGCAGAGGCTTAACCCACTGAGCCACCCAGGTGCCCCTGCTGTTGGTATTTTGATAGGGATTGCATTACATGTGTAGATTGCTTTGGGTAATATAGACATTTTAACAATATTTGTTCGTCCAATCCATGACCATGGAATGGTTTTCCATTTCTTTGTTTCCTCTTCAATTTCTCTCATCAGTATTCTAAAGTTTTCAAAGTAGAAATCTTTTATGTCTTTGGTTAGGCTTACTCCTATATATCTTACTGGTTTTGGTGCAGTTGTAAATGGGATGGATTACTTGATTTCTCTTTCTGCTGATTCATTACTGGTGTATAGAAATGCAACAGATTTCTGTATGTTGATTTTGTCTCCTGCAACTTTACTGAATTCATGTAACTGTTTTGGTGATTTTTTTGGTGGCATCTTTTGGATTTTCTCCATAAAGTATCATATCATCTGCAAATTGTGAAAGTTTAATTTCTACCTTGCTGATTTGAATGCCTTTTATTTCTTTTGGTTTTCTGATTGTTGAGGCTAGGACTTGCAGTAAAATGTTAAATAACAATGGAGAATGGACATCCCTGTCTTGTTCAAGACTGTAGAGAGAAAGCTCTCAACTTTTCACCACTAAGCATGGTATTAGCTGTGGGCCTTTTGTATATGACCTTTGTGATGTTGAGGTATGTTCCCTCTATCCCTACATTGTTGAAGGTTTTTACCAAGAATGGATGCTCTATTTTGTCAAATGCTTTTTCTGCATCTATTGAGAGGGTCATGTTTTTTATCCTTTCTTTTATTAGTGTGGTATATCACATTGATTGATTTGTGACTATGGAACAACCCCTATAGCCCAGGAATAATTCCCACTTGATTGTGGTGAATGATTCTTTTAATGTACTGTTGGATTCAATTTGCTAGTATTTTATTGAGAATATCTGCATCCCTGTTCATCAGGGATATTGGCCCATAATTCTCCTCTTTGGACGGGGGAAGTCTTTGGTTTTGGAATCAAGGTCATGCTGGCCTCATAGAATGAATTTGGAACTTTTCTTCCATTTTTATTTTTGGAAACAGTTTGAGAAGAATAGGTATTAACTCTTCTTTAAATGTCTGATACAATTCCCCTGAGAAGCCATCTGGCCCTGGACTTTTATTTGTTGGGAGATTTTTGATAACTAATTCAATTTCTTTGCTGGTTATTGGTCTGCTTGAATTTTTTATTTCCTCTTGTTTCAGTTTTGGTAGTGTATTGTTTCTAGGAATATATCCACTTGTTCCAGATTGCCCTATTTTCTTATAATTGTATTTCTGTGCTATTGATTGTGATCTCTCCTGTCTCATTTGTGATTTTATTTATTTGGGTCCTTTCTCTTTTCTTTTTGATAAGTCTGGCTTGGGGGTTATCAGTTTTATTTATTCTTTCAAAGAACCAGATCCTAGTTTCATTGATATCTCCTACTGAGATTTGTTTGTTTTTATATCACTTATTTTCTGCTCTAAACTTTATTATTATTATTTCTCTTCTTCTCTTGGCTTTAGGTTTCATTTATTGTTCTTTCTCTAATTCCTTTATGTATAAGGTTAGTTGTGTACTTTAGATTTTTCTTGCTTCTTGAAATAAGCCTATATTGCAATATACTTCCCTCTGTGAGCATTTTTGCTGCATCGCAAAGGTTTAGACTATCTTCTTTTCATTTTCATTTGTTTCCACATATTTTTTATTCTTTATTTTCCTGGTTAACCCATTCATTCTTTAGTAACATGTTCTTTAACCTCTAGGTATTTGTGGTCTTTCCGAATTTTATCTTTTGGTTGACTTCAAGTTTGATAGCACTGTGGTTGGTAAATAAACATGGTATGGTCTCAATCATTTTGTAGTTGTTGAAACCTGATTTGTGACCCAGTATGTGATCTATTCTGGGGAATGCCCCATGTTTACTCAAAAAGAATGTGTATTCTGCTGCTTTAGGATGATATATTCTGAATATGTCCGTTAAGTCCATCTGGTCCAGTGTGTCATTCAAAGCCATTGTTTCCTTGTTGATTTTCTTCTTAGGTGATCCATCCATTATTCTAAGTGGGGTATTAAAGTCCCCTACTATTACTGTATTATTAACAATTAGTTTCTTTATGTTTGTTATTAATTTATTTATATATTTGTGTGCTCTCAATTTGGGGGCATAAATGTTTAGAATTGTTAGATCTTCTTGATGAATAAATCCCTTAATTATTATATAATGCCCTTCATCTCTTGTTACAGTCTTTGGTTTATCAACTAGTTTGTCTGATGTAAGTATGGTTACTCTGGCTTTCTTTTGCCATATAATAGCATCATAAATGGTTCTCCATTCCTTTCGTTTGATTCTGCAGGTGTCTTTAGGTCTGAAATGCGTGTCTTGCTGGCAGTATATAGATAGTTCTTTGTTTCTTTTTTTAAGAGTGTATTTATTTATTTGAAAGGGAACATGAGAGAGAGAGAGAGAGAGAGAGAGAGAGAGAGAGCATGAACAGGGGGAGAGGCAGAGGGAGAAGAAGAAACAGACTCCCTGATGAGTGGGGATCCCAGTGCAGAGCTTGATCCCAGGACCCTGGGATCAGGACCTGAGCCAATGGCAGATGCTTAACTTACTGAGCCTTAATGGGTCTTCTTTTTTTAATCCATTCTGATAGCCTATGTCTTTTGATTGGAACATTTACTCCATTTACATTCAGAGTGATTATTGATAGATATGAATTTAGTGCCATTGTATTACTCTATAACTCATTGTTTCTGAAGATTTCCTCTAAACTTTTCTAGTTTTTTGTTTTTCTTTCTTAGCCAAAGAGTCCCCTTTAATATTTCTTGTTAGGCTGATATAGTGGCCACAAACTCCTTTAGATTTTGTTTGTCTGGGAACTTCTTTATGTCTCCTTCTATTCTGAATGACAGCCCTTCTCATTATCTCAGTCAGTGGCTTTGGGAGTATGTTTTCTTTATGGAGTCCTCTGCTCTCTCTCTCTCTCTCTCTCTCTCTGTATCTTTCCTGCTCTTCCCCACCACTGCTCCCCCACCCAATCTCACCTCTCTCTGTGATCAGGGCTCTCTTTCCTCCATAATGCCTATGATCCTTTTCTCCCCCAAATTACATCTCTACATCTCCTACCTTCCATGATGTGGCCTCTTCTGTTCCTCTAGATGTGCAATTTGATTGGCCAGTCCTCAGATCAATTTCTTGGGTGTTCAGAATGATTTGATATTTATCTAGCTGTGTTCCAGAGATGAGACAAGCATAGGGTCCTCCTACTTCTCTGCTATCTTTCCTCTGTTCTTCCTCTTGTTAATGTTATATATCACATTGATTGATATGTGAATTGGAAGTCTCAATATTCTTTATCATCCACCTTGGGGGAAGGATGACATAAGAATCCAATTTCAGATTTTTTTCTCCAACAATGTCTGAACCCACTTCACTGTCATTAAGATACTCTTATCCATGGGTAAATATGTCAAAATTGGTGTTTTATGTGGGAATGACAGTATAAAACCTTTTTTTATCTTACTGATGTGACTCTGTCCTGATCTTTCCCATTATATCTGAAATTCCTTTATCAGAAAAGTTATTCCTTTGTATTTCCAAACATTTTCAGTTTTAAAAGTATTACTGTAAAAGGGGGTCTTAATTTGTCAGATTGCTCGAAAGTGGTTTAGTTAGGTGAAACTTACCAAGGTAGAGTTTGATGGAAACATAACAACAATATAGAGAACATGAAACAGGATTTATAAAGGTGATAGCAGGCATTTCATTAGGGAATTCTAGACAGGAATTGGGCAGCTATGAGGTTGAATAATTCTAGAAATGAACGTGGTATATAGAGGTGATGAAAATATACTGAAAACGCTTTACATTTTGCTAAGAGCCACCTAGTGTTTTGTAAAAAGTCCTGGAGGGAAAGAAAGCATTGATGCAAGCTGAAGATGGCTGGCATTTATTGGGTATTTTCTATGTGGAGGGCTTTGTGTTACTCTCTGTGGTGTACCAGTTTCATCACAATATTTGGTACTTATAGCTAAACAATGCACATTTCTTGAATTTTAGGACAAAAAACTTTAAAAGTTTTCAAGTCAAGTGATTTCCTAGATACTATAGTGCTAATTTTTTAAGATATTGTCTCTTTCTGTTCAAACATGTACCATAGTTTCTGTTTATAAATGTACTAAAGTCTGCTCAAGCATAGAAATAAAGTAAAAGATCTAACATGCAGAGTTCTTAACTAGGACCAATTCTCCTAGTTTATTATTCTGGAGGGCAAATAGTTGCACATCATTGAGAAACTAATGGTGCAATTCATAGAGAAAGTTTCAAGTCATTGAAAGTCTGTTATATCATTCTCAGCATAATACAGTACCCTGAGGATTTCAAATCTAGCCTTGCTACAAATTATGCTAAATTCCACTTACATACTACACAGCTCTTTGGACTGGCAGATTCAAAAATTATATTACCTAAAGTCAATAATGCCTTATACTTCCTTTTCTTTTCTCTATATACATCACCTTTTCCTTCACCTGCTATATCTTCAACTCAGAGTTTGACTTGAAACCAGAACTTGACAGTCACACTAATTTGATGGGCAAAGGAGGTACTTGTTCTCATGAATGTTTTCTGTATTGAAGTCGTTCAGCTGCCTGTTGTAAGCCTGGAATGTAAAACCAATGGCTCCTTTCTCTTGTGATATCCTTTGGCTCCATGCTGTGGGTCAAACACAATCATTCTACTCGTTCATTAGCAGCCATTGAAAACTATAGAAATCTAACATATTAGTTATTATCAATTATCTGTGTTTACCAATGTGGGTTCCATTGTCCTGGAAGTCTGGGTTGAGAGTTCAGAGTCCCTCACCCAGGTAAGGACTATTATAAAATCTATATTTAGAGAGTATTGTGTGGTAATTAAGTCCCCAGGCTGTGGAGCAAGACTAACTATGTTGAAGTATTTGCTCCATTTCCTGCAGTTAGACCATGTGGTACATGTAATTTAATATCTCCGTATCTTAGTTTGTTTTTTTTTTTTTAATTTGGAAAAGCATGTGGGTTTTGCGAGGGTTAAGCAATATGTGTAATATTTACAATACATAAAAATTTTCAGTTATTTATTAATACTGTGGTTTTTTAATTTTATTCAATGTCAAGACCTTTGCTAGGAGCTGAAAGTACAAAGATGAAAATATTTTTTTTAAGACTATTTATTTAAGAGAGAATGAGAAAACAAGCAGGGAGAGCAGAGAGAGAGGGAAAAGTAGACTCCCTGCTGAAAAGGAAGCCTGACACAGGGCTCCATCCCAGAACCCCAGGATCATGACCTGAGCCAAAGGAAGTTGTTTAACTGACTGAGCCACCCAGGTACCCAAAAATATTTTTAAAATAGGGGAAGCAAACAGTTATATTGTGTGATCACTGCCAATCAAATGACTCATTTAGGATACTGATTACTCATGTTGTTAGTTATCAGAAGAGTTTCATTGCTCTTTGCTTTGCCCTTCCACAGGATAAAAAAAAAATGAACACCTATATCTTGTTTTAGGTATGAGTGCGCAATCATGACTTCCTACCAAAAGGAGGTTTATAATGAAGAGAACAAACAAAACTTTAAGGAAGACTACTTACTGGAATGAGGTCCATTCCAAGTGGCCCAGACAGAACAATTTCAAACTTTAAGGAAATTATTCCTGAATACTCTGGACCATATTGATAACTACAATCTTATAGCTATTATAATATTTACATTTAGAGAGTATAGCGTGGTAGTTAAGTGCCTAGGCTATGAACCTAGACAGGACTGAAATATAAATAACATAGCTGAAAGAATTCTGGATTAAAGTCTAGTCCTGGTTTATTAATTTGTTTCTTAATAATTATTAAGAACCTATTACATTATGAATATATGCTGGTAAATAAAACAAATATGGTGCCTGAGTTTATGGAGTTTACATTTCAGTAGGAGAGACAAAATAAAGAATCAAAGAATTGTATAATTAAACCAATAAGTTCTGTGAAGGAAATTAATACATATGGGTGATGGAGTATCATGAGGGCCTGATGTTATGATACAATATCAGGGAAGGTGTGGCTGAGGAGTTAACATTTAAGGGGAGTCCTAAAGAATGATAATAACCCACTCATGCAAACAGGAGTGGGAGGCATATTCTAGATGGAAGGATGAACATATATGAAAGACCCAAATGGGGAAGAGCCTTGCATCTTCAGTGAAGTGAAGGGAGGCTTGTATAACTGGAGAAAAATGAGTGATGAAGATAGTGGCTGAAAGCAAGTTAGAGACTATTTAAAGTCTTGGAGGCTGTGGTTTTTTTTTTTTTTTAAGATTCTATTTATTTATTTCAGAGAGAAAGAGAGACCATGTGTGCAAGCATGAGCAGGAGTAGAGACGGGGGGAGGGAGAAGCAGACACCCCACTGAGCAGAGAGCCCCAAGTGGGGATGTGGGGCTTGATCTCAGGACCCTGGGATCATGACCTGAGCCAAAGACAGACGCTTAACCAACTGAGACACCCATGCATCCTAGTCATAGCTTTTAATTAAGATTTCATCCTAAGTGTGCAGAAAAGCCAGAAAAGGGTTTAATCAATAGAGCAGTGCAATATAATTTTATATTTTTAAAAGACCTCTCTGACTTCCATGTGTAACAATGATAAAAGGGGGAAAGAAAGAAGTCCAAAGACCATTCAGGAAGCTATAGCAGTGGTCTCCAAGACACATGATGGTAGCCTAAACAATGCTGGTTATAGTAGAGATAAAGAGAAATGAATGTGTTTGATATATGTATAGATAGATAGATATAGATATAGATTTAGAAATTAAAACTAGCAGTACTTATTGATGGATTATGCATGTGAATTAGTAGGGAAGAAAATATTAAGGAAACTTTAAGGTTTCTGGTTTGAAAAAACTAGGTGGATATTACTGCCATTTACTGATATTTGCAGGATTGAAACAGAAAATGTGTGTGGGGTAAGAGGTAAAGTTAAATTTGAGATACTCATGAGACATCCAAGTAGAGATGTCAAGTAAGCAAAAGGAATATAAATCCAGAAATTCCAGGGATAGGTCAGGGATGAATTTAGTAATATGGGAAATTGGGACTATAGATAACATTTGTTGCCATAAGACTGATAAATCCCAGAAAAAGAGTATGCAGAGAGAGAAGCCAGAACTGAACACTGTGACCCTCTAACATCCAGTGGTCACAAAGAGGAGGAGAGACCACAAAAAGAAAACAAAAGCGGCCTATCTCCAAAATCCCCCTAATCTGCCTTTTTTTTTTTTTTGACTACCCCCATCATCTTATTTCCCACCACTATTATAGCTCTATTGAATCAAGAAGGTGAGGGGTGTCTGGGTGGCCCAGTTGGTTAAGCGTCTGCCTTTGGCCCAGGTCATGATCCTGAAGTCCCTGGATGGAGCCCCGCATTGTGCCCCGCATTGGGCTCCCTGCTCAGCGGGGAGTCTGCTTCTCTCTCTTACCCTCTCCCCTCTCGTGCTCTCCCTTTCTGTCAAATAAATAAATAAAATATTTTTTTAAAAGTGAGATTTTTCAAGATGTGACAATTATTTTGGGAGCTTCCTTTTCTAACATTTTACTTCTATAGTTTATGCATCTTCTGAAACCTATCTTCTGAACTAGGAAGTAAAAAAACAATTAAAATACTCTTCATTAGCTCACTTTTCAGATGATGTACTTCTGTTACTATGTGAAAGAGTGTCTTCACAAAGGTCTTGAAATTTTGAAGTAAATCCTATTTGTTTGGTGAGTCCTTACCCACAGTGTAACTCTGCATTCAGGCTATGAGATTAAACAAACCAATTTAAGTTTATGTGCTCCTTCTGGTGATGACACCATTGTGAGATTTGGAGATTACAGAAAATTCCCCATTTGGACAGATTTGTCAGGCTGAGAAAAATACAAATTGAAGTGACAAAGAATAACCACAGTAAACATTTCCATCATTCTTACTTTACAGCCTCTGCAATTTCTCTCGGTTAAAAAATCAGAAGGGTAGGGCTGAGTGCTTTTTGTTATTCTTGAGTTTAGTTTTCTTAAAATGGATTAGAGTAACAGGAGATTAACATTCCAATCCAATCACTAGTATATGGATTTCCATTCACTTAAATACCTAAGAATATTAACAGAGATTTGTTGTACAGGTTGGGGATTATCTCTAGAATTAGCCCATCACTTGAGATATGTCATTATATATTAGCCTTTGTTCTCAACATGGGGCTTTAAAGTAGGTCTAAAAAAGGTGCTTTTTAAACTTCTGCCATGCTATTTAATTAGTTTATGATGGAGAATATATTTTTTCATCTTCTACTTTCAAGAAGTGAATACATTGGAAAAAATGAAATTTTATTACCAAGATAAATGTTTGGTACTAGACAAGCAAGTAATGGGACCCCACCTCTCTCCCCTCTACCCTAACATACAAAACTCAATTGTCTTTAGAGAACAATTGCATGCATTCCCAGTACAAAGTGGGAAGATATACAAACTTGAAAAGCTGAGACTTGATTCTATCATTTGTGAATCTTTAACCAAAATTCCCTAAATTTTCTCTGGTGGTGTGTATGAGTGTTTGGGACAGAATTTTCTAAAACACATAAAATATCTCTGGTGGCAATATTTCCCTGGTGTCTGTTATGTCTTAAAAATACAAATAAAAACAGGAAAAACTTATACACGCAGTGTGTGTCTTAACTACAGATCAAATTTCAGGTAATGGCTACAATGAGAACAGTTAATATCAAGATTCAATTTTCTTTTAGAGGCAGAAAAAAACATCTAAATCACTTGTGTGTTCTTGGCACCTAGCATGGTGCAGATGCATCAAAGATGCTTGCTTAATCCATGACTGAATGATACTAATTGTTATGTTTGGATTTTATTTCTTGTTTTAAACCATGAGCACATGAAAGAGTTTGCGAGCAAATTCCGCTGGCATTCTCCAATCCTACCTTCTCTAAAGCATCCATTTTGCACAGATTTTTTTTGTTTCATATTATGAAACTAATTGCTTTGATAGTTTTAAAATATAAATTGACTTCCAAGGTCGTATTTATTACAGAAAAACACCAGGATTTGAATTACAGTCACAGATGTTTGGTCCTTGATATTATTCAATTTAAATTTTACTGGAATTTTGACTGGGGACATTTTCTGTCCCCTGACCCTACCTTTTACTTTCCCCTGATAATGAGGAATTCATCAGAAAGGAGAGAGGTCTCTATTTTCCTGAAGGGGCTTTGGTCATACTGTGGCCACTTCCTGCTCCGGCTGTAGCCTTAGTTGTATTATATAGAAAATTCTGCATTTTCCACCAAACCTCAAATGCTAAAGTAAGAGTCACGGTGATTTTTGTGCTGGACAGAAGAAATTTTTCCAGTCAACCATAGAGGACCCAGCTTCTAAGAACTCACAATTCTTTTGCACCCTGAAAGTTAGCCTTCCTCTTTCAGGTTCACAGCTCCCTCTGTCGGGAAGTGCCTGCCAAATCCAGAAACTGTGCAACTGCATTAACATTTCTTAACCAAATCTGAAACTGTATCACAAAATTCTACTGTTGTTTGTTTGTTTCTTTTTCTTTCTTTCCATTTTTAATATAGAAATAGTTCCCTGAATTTTCAAGATCATGCCTGTTGTGTGGCTCAAGATGCTGGAAGACTTTTACTTCTTTTGTAAAAGGTTCTTAATTTGGAGGGTTCAGGGACATTGTAAATATACTACTAAAATCCCTTTCACATTTTCTTCCATGAGACTTGAGGTACTCTTGCAAATGAAGCTCCTGGTCACTTGCATGAATATCCAAGAGTCCTTGAAATATCTACAGATAGCAAGGCTTATTGTAACTCTTGCTATACCAACCAAAAATATAAAATATCCCCAACAATTTACACAGTCACAACTTAATTCCCTCTTCCATAGTTAAAAAAAAAAAAAGTAAGAAAAACATTAATCACACTGAAAGCTTAAAAATGAACATAACATGCAAAAGTAATAGAATAAAACGTTTATATTTCTAAGCTAACCTGGACCAAAGCTCACAGCTCATTTTCTGCTCCTGAGGAATAGCAGGGCAATTGCTTGGTCTCTGAATGAGCCATATGAGACTTTGGGGCTACTTGGCCAAAATGGCAGGAAATGTAAGTTATACAAATTATAGTGACAAAGGTAGACATAATATTCAATTATATAATTTCTTATTAAATAAAAACTACATATACATATATCAGGTAAATATTCTCAAAGGTTCCATTTCAATTTATAATCTTTAATGTTTACATAAATTATTTTAAAAACACTAAGTCACATTCTGCTACATGTTAAAGAAGAAATCCATGTTGAGAAATAGGGTAAGTCACATCACATTATAGCCTCATTTCTCAGGCATTGGGCAAAAAAAGGGCCCATTAAGTATCCATTAATGTGCTATATCTACTGTCTTTTACAATGGAAAATATGGCTCATATCTTTCACTGTTTTCTTGAATTTCATTGATAATGTTTTTATTAATTCCACAGTACTTAATGGTTTAGATTAAATTGTCTCTATGCTCCCTCATATTTTATGTGTCATATAGGTCCTCAGTTCATAAAGTAGACTAGGATGCAGTCAGTATAAAGCTCATAAAACACAAATTGTGGTATACAAGATAATTTGTTTCTCTAAAACAGAATGTAATGCATTTTAAGAGGCCACATTCTCTGTGGCTGAACACTTTATCTTATATGATTTAAACTAAAATCAATGAATACAAGCTTTACTCATTTGAGTAAATGAATATGTTTTATTCATTTATAATGAATATACGTTAAATTATGTTTCCTCCTCATACCTTGTATTCTCCCCACTACTACAACACAGTTTCAAGTGTTCTTGTAATGCTATGCCATTGTTTCGAAAGGAGTGTCTATTTTTTGGTTCTTGGTAAATCTCCCCTCTGGCATCTGTTGAAATCTATATGATACCCAGTTAGTAGTGTATGACAGGCATTGTATCCACAGTATCTTTAGGTCTGTCATCACTTTCTCTACTATCATATTCTCCACTCATGAGAAACAGGAAATATTTGAATGCTCTCCCATCTCTCTCTTGGGCCTCAGGAAATCATTGGCCTACGTTTTGGCCCTGGATCCTAGATCACTACATCACTGTTTCTGTGGTACTACTGCTGAACTGGGGTGGGAGCAGAGAATTTTTCAAGTTCTGGGCTTCACCTGAAGTATAAAGCACAAGTCTTCTCTTCTCTCAGATCCTTGAATCTATCTGCAGTTTCTATCTTCCCTACAACACCCCAGGGACACAACTTGGAGAAAGAAATTCTCAGAATCAGTTCTCATAGGTACTAACCAGGGTTTCATTGTCTTATTTCTCCTTCTTATCTTTTTTATTTTCCTCTAATTCAGAGAACCTTTTATTTCCTTTGGTGTTGGAGAATTTGTTTGTATATTTTTATGCATTCTTCCAAATAAATATCTTATGACTTTGGCCTCTGATTCTCAATGCCTGGGTTTTTGGATGCCAAAAATAGTTTCCTTTCTAACCAGTTTCTCTGCCACTAGTTTCAAAATAAACTTTGATTTTTTTTTCCTTTTCATTTCTCCCATAAACTTTCTGTCCTGAGGCAGTGAATGTCAAGGTCTCATCTGAAATGGGGACAGCTTCAAGGCAACAGGACATTATAGAAAATTAGAAAACATCAGGTAATACTTCTAAATTTTATACTGTAACCATTAAATTTCCTAATACTATAGTAATCAGCATTTGAGGATATGCCCTGTGATTGCCATCGGCAGTATAGAAACACCAAAACAAAACATTTCCTTGAAGCCTCAACAACTGTGACAACTATACACAGTCTCATAAACCATTTTATCTGTCATCAGCATTGCTCTTCTCTTTTGTGCATTTAAAAGGAAGAGACCCGTGCCAAAGAGTGGAGCCAAGTGTGGTAAAAATCTGCCCCTCAGCACAAGTTAACAGGTTACTTCTAATTTATGAAGGAAAAGAAAAATAGAATGAGTACTTTTCACTCTAATCTTAGAAAGTCAAACCCTTGATCAGGGGATTCTTTTTCAAACCACTAGTAATAGCAACTACATTTCTCTTCCAGTTCCATTACGTTGGTTGAGATTCAGAGGATATATAAATCTTACCCAGATATATAGGAATTTCTTCTAAAGCTTAGGTTTACTGCCTTCTTTCATTTTGCTTCTTGTCCTTAAATATCTTTTTTACTTGAAGTTGCCTCTACCTGTCACTTGAACTAAGTTAAATATACCTTAGCATGATAGCATGCTAGGATGTCACCAATGCTAAAGGGAGTCTCTTTGGTAAGAAGTACCACAACGATTCATTTCCCACTTAATTGAATATTGCTCTTTTTGTAGCACTATTTTTTCCTCATGGTAATATATCAGTTCCCAGAAATTTATACCCTCTTATTCTGGGCCTCTCTGACTATTGTCAACTGCTGTTCCTTATGCTGATAGAAAAAAATCTTTACTTACAACTCAGTAGGTATGCCATGTTTTTATTTTTTAACTCCGTACCAACAGCCCTCATAAAGTCTCCTATGTCATACAGAAGAGAAGCTAAGAATTTCCAGAATTCCCTTTGCATTTGTTTCTTGGTTAAATTTTGTCAATAAAAGATAAACAAGATTTGGAAAGCAGAAGAGAAGGAGAGGTCATTACTCGCTAGAAGCAGCTGGTGGCAGACAAGTGGGCAGACATCGGGTCTGAAGAAACTTGCCGGAGAACTTAAGAATAACTTGGATCCATGACCTATACCTGAATAGTTGGTGAGAATAGTCCTGACATTTCTTGCATTAACAGAAGCTTCAGAAATTCCTGAGAACCACTAATTTCACTGTCACGTACTGAAATACTTGGGAAACTTTCCAAATGTTCTTGGTATTTCCTGTGGTTTGGGTATGAACTCAAGAGAACCACCTGCTTTATTACTAAAGACTGAGGTAATGGGTCATGACTTCCTGACTTCTGCTCCTGGTCTTCTTTCCAAAAATTTCGTAAGTTCTAGTGCCACCAATGAAAACTTTCATAGTGTGAATACATAGAGTGACTCTGATTTTCTGATCTAATTCGAATTGAATACACTAGTCTTTGCCTCTTTCCACTTTGTGAGGTTAGTGAAACCCTTAACAAGATTTTAAATTTCCAATCTCTCCCTATTTGGGACAAAGAGAAGCATCCTCTCAAAGTGTCTGGTTGGAACTAGTCCCAGCAGAGGTTGTATCTCTGTTTTTTTGTAATAACTTCTTCATTTTACAAAATATCAAAATGTTACAGTATTTAATTCCTCTATATTGAGATGGTTTAGCATCCACGGGACCTCATATTTCCGAATTTCTGAAACATTTATTACCAACCTCCCCATGTCTTTTTTTATGGGTAGATCCTTAGAGAGTAGGTTTGTGGCCTCCAGGTTATTAATTTTCTTTTACTATTTTCATCAATTAGAAATTCTAGAGAGGCAACTTTGAATTGCATATTTACTAGCAAACCAAATTATTGTCGAAATATGTATCTGAGGAATCTTTATTTATAAGAGGCAAATTTTGTATTTTTGTTCACCCACACCCATCTCAGAGGCTGTACTCTGTTTAAAAGGACTATTTTGAAAACTTAATGAATCCTAAAATCTTTTTAAAACCCTTAATACATGATTGGTCAATCAAAACCTTGCTGATATGTCCACTTACATTCTGATACTCTTAGGGTACTTATACTTCAAGAGATATGATTGATCAAAATTATACCTGAGACTTGGCTAAAATATTGGCAGATGCTCACTTACAAGAATTTACTTTTGAGGATATTACCAGTCTTAAAAAGATGTCTTTAAAATTTGGAAGGCTACTTTGTATAAGCAATATGGTACTCAGATGGATAATGGAAGCAAGTGGAAAGTTAATGGGGTCTCTACCCCATAACGTGAAATAGTAGTGCTAAGCCACCATATTTCAGTTCTCTTGTACATAAAGGGATAAAACCTTGCCTTGTTGAAACACTAAACAAAAGATTATCAAAAATATGGAAATAGAAATTGTATTGTGGGTTTGTTTGCTGTACCAGATTGATTCCAGCTGTCAAGGCCAATAAAACACTTGCTGAGTTATTTCAAATAATCACATAATACATTTGTTTTGACCATTGGGACATCATTGGCATAGCCAACAATCACCAACTTCACAAAAGCATCACCAAGTGACATAGTTCTATGAATCGTTCATATAAAGATAGAACAAAAGTGAACAAACTCATAATATGTGATTTTGTCAAGGCATTCAGGAAATTTGGACTTCCAAATTGTTTCTCATTTGACCTATAATTACCTTATAAATAGTCATACAACTCAGAACTAATACTAGAGCATAAACTTCTGAAGGAACATTGAAGGTTAAAGAACGTGTGACAAAAGAACATGCAAAATAGTTATTGTTCCTTAGATGTTCTCTTTTTCTCCTTTTAAAAATATCCATTCCATTCACAGACATTCACTATTCTCATCTTAGCTCGATCTGTGATAATAGTCTGAGAGTCACGTTCATCCTAAAGAATCATTGGCTTGCTATTCAAAGTGAACTCTGATCTATAGTGGACAAGTGATGGTTAAATCTAATGAAATAAATATTCCTAGAGCAATTAAAGGTGTTATAGGAAGATATTTGGCACCAGGTCATATTCCTGACAACCATCAGATCACAGCATATTTTACTTACATATAAAATTAATTTTATTTGCTTACTTTCATTTTTGTTTATTTATATTGCAATTGATATAGGATTCCTTACTAAAATAAGTGAACACAGGTGAGTGTCCAAATGTCAAGTATTTACATACTAAGTTCACATATTGCTGAATTGAAACTAATTTCCCTTTTTTTCTATTTAAAACACCATTATGCATGAGCCACTCAATCAACACCACATTTTTATCATAAACCCAATACAAATAGGAAAGCAGTCATCCCTATGAAAATTCCAAAATAATTATTGAATGATGGATGAAATGTCAAAAGAATTCATTAGATCATAGTGAAGTTGTATAATGAGACCACTAAAATTCCACAAGAAATTCTTACATAAGCACTTTCAAGGAAACTCTCATATACTACTTGCCTACATTTATTCTTATGAGGGAAACAGTGATCCATGTTTTTTTTTAAATCCAAGAGCACTTAATGGTGAAAAAGTTGTATCTATCCTGTTATTTCCTTTTTAACGTCCTAATGATCTTACTGCCTCTACTGGCCTTAAGGTGATAACCAGCTGTGTTTTCAGAACCTGTAAAGAAACTGATTAAAGAGATAAGATATGTGAAAGCTCATTATAGATTAAGGTGATTCAAACTACAAAACAGCTACAGGAAATAAACTATTTGGCCAGCATGAATTTGGCAAAGTGGAAAAGTGGCACAGCTATCTTCTGCTAAACCCATGCTATGGAAGAAAAAATTAAAATTAGAAAACCCCTTCCCCAAAGGCGGGAATAATTCTTTAGGAGAACATTTTAAAATACGTTTTCTAAGTCACAAACAGATTGTAAATTTCCCGAGAGGAAAACTGGTCCCTTGACTTTCTATCCTTCACAAAGTTATATGAAGGTAGGTGGACCTGTACTATAAGCCAAGCTAATAATGACTACAGTGTGCTGAATGACAAGTAAAGACTACACTTGCTTGGGGCGCCTGGGTGGCTCAGTGGGTTAAAGCCTCTGCCTTCAGCTCAGGTCACGATCCCAGAGTCCTGGGATCAAGCCCCGCATCGGGCTCTCTGCTCAGCAGGGAGCCTGCTTCCTCCTCTCTCTGCCTGCCTCTCTGACTACTTGTAATCTCTGTCTATCAAATAAATAAATAAAATCTTTAAAAAAAAAAAAAGACTACACTTGCTCTAAATCAGAGCTACCAATTTGAGAATAAAGAAAAGATTTGAAGGCAAACATAATTCAATGATTACACTAAAGGGAATGACACTATTGTCATGGAAACCACTGAAGCCCAAAGTGTCTTGTAAATACCATCTCTTTGGTATATTGCTCATTTTTAATCAAAAAGCTCCTTAATGTGTTCAATAAATTTATTTAAGAAAAATGTTTTACATGTTATGTATCTAGAAACATTTTGTAACTAATATTCTGTGAACAAAATAGTATGCAAAATTGGCAACAGAAGGGCAGCAAAGTCAAAATTTCAGAAATGCTCTTAATGGATTTTTTTTTTTCAGTCTGAAATCTCTTGACATTTTCTGGCTCATCTGTATAAATGTATTCATATAGAAAGTGAGATAGTTACTGTGATTTGCATGTACTGATATAATCTTTTTTAATGTCATTTGGTTACATTTTTAACATTTAATACCATTGGCTTCTTTTCTTCTGTTTCCAAACAGAATGAACAGACCTGAAACAAGGAAATTGAGCTAGATATCTTCTGTTGTATCTTCTGTTGCACAACCTGTTTTTGCTTGACAACTAGCTTGACATTCATTGAATGGTCTCAACAACTTGATGCTAGGTGCTATACAAAATTCATTTCACTAAACAAAGCAAAGTTTAGATGGTGACACACAGTAAATATTCAATAAATATTCTGAAGTGAGCAAATCTGTTATTAAGAGTTACACAATTAAAATATCTTTTCACAAATTCTAAATCTACCCTTCTGGATCCACAGTCTTGCCAAACTCTTCTTTCTTTTGGTCTATTTCTTTACTCAGATTTATAAACAGACATATGAAAACCAAGAACATCTTTCTTCTCCTTCTTTAGGAAGGCACTTACCAGAAATGTCAACAATTTTATTTGATTTATACATTATGCCAAAATAATAAAAGCCTAGACTCAGAATTTCTTCTTAAAACTTTAGTTGTACATAATATCTCTTTCCATCTTAGATAAGAAAGATCAATGTTGGTTTTGATTTATTTAATTAATACTAAGACCTGAAAACCTAACATGATTGTAAAATACCCTCTCCATCATTTCAACAAAGTGTGGAAAGATAGCTTAAAAACAGAGTCCATGAATACATTTCAGAACTCTATAAAAGAAGCAAAATCTTGTAAAAACATTTTTTTTGGAGATACAGTTTTGTGTCTCTGCCAAAAAACAGCTAAACCACATTTCAAACATATGTACTTTTAAAATGATTATAGTTCCTACCTGTGTTAAGCTATCTGGTTGCAATATGTGAATGCTGGCTTATTTTAGAATAGAACCAAAACATAATAATGAGGACAATGGATTCTACTTCTAGGATTCTTCTCCCTTAAGGATTTTAGCTGATTTTTAGGGGTTCACTATATTAATCCTTATACCATCCATCCAAGTTCAGCAGGAGATAAGAATATCATTCTTGTTCTATAAAGAGAGAAATTGATCTGCTAAAAGATTAAATGATACACTTGCAATCAGATAATGAGTCAGAAATGGATTGAAGCAAAGAAACCTGGTGTGATAGAAAAAAATCTGTGGATGGGAAACAAAAAGGAGAGTAGAGGACCTGGTGTGCTTAGTCAATCCCTTGTATTTAATTGGTGCTAGAAATGCCTAACCAAAGCACAGAAAGAGAAAAAAAAAGTGATGGAGAAGCAGAAAAAGAGTACAATCTTAAGATAATGAATTTTCAAAACTAAGAACAAATTTTAAATTGTGATTAACATGAAGACAAGATAAACTACCTGAACAACACTAAATTCCAAATGCACATTCCTGATGCTTTGTCTTTGATGTCTCTTAAAAGTTTTTAAATATTCTGGAGGGATCTACTCTTCCATTATTTACACAAAATGCTCTCAAAAATGAATCAAGGCTGGGGCACCTGGGTGGCTCAGTAGGTTAAGCCTCTGCCTTCGGCTCAGGTCATGGTCTCAGGGTCCTGGGATCCAGCCCCGCATGGGGGGGGGGTCTCTGCTCAGCAGGGAGCCTGCTTCCCCCTCTCTCTCTGCCTGCCTCCCTGCCTACTTGTGATCTCTCTCTCTCTCTGTTAAATGAATAAAATCTTAAAAAAAATGAATCAAGGCATTTCAAACTCAACGGGTCCCAAAGTGTATGTTTCCTTCTGCCTTTTTTGGTAATCCCTACCCCAATTAATGGCTTCACCATTGTTCTACTCAGGTAGACATGCAGGACTCAAAGCACATTGTAATTAGAAAGAATAGCTTAACAATCACTTATTCTTGTTCCTATCTTTCTCTCCCAATAAAGATTTCTTTTTTTTAAGATTTCTTATTTATTTATTTGACAGAGAGAGATCACAAGTAGGCTGAGAGAAAGGGGGAGGCAGGCTCCCTGCTGAGCAGAAAGCCCGATGCTGGGCTCCATCCCAGGACCCTGAGATCATGACCTGAGCCGAAGGCAGAGGCTTAACCCACTGAGCCACCCAGGCGCCCCAGGAATGTCTTTTCTTAAATAAGAATTTCTTTTCTAAAACTAGAGCAATTTTAGGTTCATAGTAAAATTGTGGGGAAGGTAGAAAGATTTCCTATTACTTCATTCTCCCCAACACATGTAGCCTGCCCCATTATCAACATCTCCCACAAGAGTGGTATATTTATTATAACTGATGAATCTACATTAACACAATGTAAGCACCTCAGAATCATACCATATATCAAAGTTCAATCTTAGTGTTGTATATTCTAAGGGTTTGGACAAACGTATAATGACATGTATCCATAATTATATTATCTAACAAAGTGTTTTCACTGTCCTGAAAATCCTCTGTGCTCTGCTTATTCATCAGTAACCCCCACCCCAATCCCTGGCAAACACTGATCTTTTTACTGTCTATAGTTTTGTCTTTTCCATAATGTCATGCAATTGGAATCATATGGTATGTAGCCTTTTCAGATTGGCTTCTTGCACTTAGAAATATTCATTTAAGGTTTCTCTATGTTTTTTCATGGCTAGATAGCTTTTTTCCTTTTTAATCTGAATATTTTATTGTTTGGATGTACCATGGTTTATTTATCCATTCATCTACTGAATGACACTTTGGTTGCTTCCAAGTTTTGTTGATTATTTGCGTGGACACAAATTTTCAACTCCTTTAGGATCACACCAGCAGTGTGATTACTAGGTGGTATGGTAAGAGTATGTTTAATTTTGTAAGAAACTACCAAACTGTCTCAAAGTAGCTGTACTATTTTGCATTATCATCAGCAATGACTGAAAGTACCTGTTGCTCCACATCCTCACCACCATTTGGAATTGTCAGTGTTTTGGATTTTGGCTATTCTAATAGGTATGTAGTGGTATCTCATTGTTTTAATTTGCATTTTCCTGATGACATGATAAGGAAGATTTTTTCATATGCTTATTTGTCATTTGTGTATCTTCTCTGGTGAGGTGTCTATTAAGGACTTTGGTCCATTTTTAAATTATGTTGTTTGTTTTCTTCTTGTTGAGTTTTATGAGTTCTTTGTATATTTTGGATAATAGTTCTTTATCAGATGTTTTGCAATATTTTGCAAAAATTTTTTTGCAAATATTTTCCCTCAGTCTATGACCTGTCTCCTCATTCTGTTAAGATAGACTTTCACAGAGCAAAAGTTATTTCTCTTGTGGATCGGCCTTGATGTTATATGCAAAAAGTTAGCATTTTACCCAAGATCATCTAGGTTTTCTCCTATGTTGTCTTCAAGGAGTTTTATAATTTTTTGTTTTACATTTAGGTCCATGATCCATTTTGAGTTAATTCTTGTGAAGGGCATAAGGTCTGTGTTTAGATTCTTTTTTTTTTTTTTTCATGTGGTTGTCCAGTGATTTCAGCATTGTTTGTTGAAAAGTCCATATTTGTTCCATTGTATTGCCTTAGCTTCTTTGTCAAAGATGAATTGACTATATTTATGTGGGTCTATTTTGGGCTATCTGCTCTCTTGTCATTCTACTTGTGTATTATTCTGCTGATACCATGCTGTCTTGATTACTGTAGCTTCACAGTAAATTTTGAGTTTGGGTAGTGTCAGTCCTTCAACTTTGTTCTTCAATATTGTGTTGGCTATTCTGGGCTTTTTACCTCTTTATATAAACTTTAAAATCAGTTTATTAAAATAACTTGCTGGGATTTTGTTTGGGATTGCACTGAATCTATAGGTCAGGTTAGGAAGAACTGATACCTTGACAATATTGAGTCTTCTAATCTGTAAATATTGACTATCTCTCCATTTATTTATTCATTTTCTTTATTTTACCATAATTTTTTATAGTTTTCCTCATATAGATCTGGTACATATTTTGTTAGATTTTATTTTTTTGGAGTACTAATATAAATGTGTTTTAGGCTCGTATTTCTTAAAGTATGTTCTGTAAAACATTAAGTCAATGTAACAATCCTAAAAGTGTTTCATGGTCAAATAAGTTTATGAAACACTGCATTTTCAACTCTCTTTTTATAGATCAGAGAACACAAACATATCAAGTGCTCTGAGATATTACCCTGTAAACAAATTGTTTCATTGTTTAATGTCATGATTTTGCAAACATTTGGTCATTAAACCATTATAGTGCATGTGTATCACATTTTTGAAATACCTGTGGAACATATTTGAGAACCCATATCAAATTTGACTCATTTATTTTACATTTTAAAAATCCAGAGGTGGGGAAATAATGTGCCCAAGGTCACATAGCTAATAGGAACAGAATCAAGGTGTGAAGTAAAAGATCTAGAATCCTAGTGCAGTATTCTATCAATCTATCTCTTTTTCCTCACTTTCAACATAAAAACCTAACAAAATATTTTATCTATTATATTATGAAAATATCTTCTGAAAATATTCTTTTCTTTTCATTTTTAATATCAATTCATTACTTTGCAGTTCTCAAACTTGATAAATGATCAGAATCAGTGGAGGAGCATTTTTGAAGATTTCTGGGCTACAGATGTATAAAATTAGAATCTCTATGCGTGGGAGCCAGGAAGCTACATTGTTATGCACAGGTGATAATAATTAGTATTAAAGTATGAGAACGTAGCTCTTTAGAGCAGAATTTAGTAGGTCTAACATCTTCCTGGGAATATCTTAGGAAAAGCAGATAATCCAGGCTTTGCTGTTAGAGATTCTAATTCTGCAGATCTGGGGATGGAAACTGAGCATTGGAATTTTTTTTTAAAAGATTTTATTTATTTATTTGACAGAGAGAGATCACAAGTAGGCAGAGAGGCAGGCAGAGAGAGAGGGAAGCAGGCTCCCCGCAGAGCAGAGAGTCCAATGCGGGGCTCGATCCCAAGACCCTGAGATCATGACCTGAGCCGAAGGCAGAAGCTTTAACCCACTGAGCCACCCAGGCGCCCCTGAGCATTGGAATTTTAACAAGCATTTTCCCTTTTCTCCCAGGTAATTCTTTTTTTTTTCTTTTTCTCCCAGGTAATTCTGATGTAGATGATCCTTGCATCACAACTCTATTTACCCTGTCTTCCATGTTCTTTTCTCTTTATCCCTTTCTACATTCCATTTGGAAGTTATTTTTACAAATATGGATATGGTGTCATATCTCTGCTCAAAATAATCAGATAAATGATAAACTCATTAATAGGACATTTAAATCTTACCTTTTTAGACTGATTCCAGTATCCCAAATAGACATCCTAACTCTAAAGGTTTTGTGCTATTCCTACACATACTGTGCTTAATCATGCATCCGCTCTTGCTTTCTAAAGGGTTATCAATTACTGTATGATTATGTTCACTGCCTGCTACTTGAAAGTCCGTTGACTATCAAAATACTAGATCCTCCAAAACTCCTCCTAACAATATAAGTGATATCTTCCTAAAGATATCCCTACAGGACATTCCTTCAGTTCCTCAGAGTTTATGGGCAATAAACACTATAAGAACCTAACAATATCAGGGCTCCATCATATGCATGTGTGTATGTGTGTGTGTGTGTGTGTGTGTGTGTGTATATATATATATATATATAACTTTCTCAATCAGGAAAACCTTTCAGCTAAATTATAAGATAACTAAGTTAGTCTCTGCAACATCAACCTTCAGTTTCCATATTTTCCTTCTTTTTGGTGCCACTCTCTTCTTTACAAGTGCCACTTCCTCTCTCCTTCAGACTGACATGATAAGTTCTTTCGTGCAATAGTGTTGCCTCTCAGGAGAATTTGCCTTCCACCTGGCATATATATGTTCAAAAAATGCATAAATAGAATCTGTAGGCAAATAGCTATGCTATGGGCTATATGATACTCGAATTTACATAAAATTTTAAGCTTCAATGAGTGGCAGTATTTTGGTGTGAGTGGCCTTCTTTTTTTTTTAAACAATACGCATATTTATTTTTTTTAAAGATTTTATTTATTTATTCGACAGACAGAGATCACAAATAGGCAGAGGAGGCAGGCAGAGAGAGGGGGGAGCAGGCTCCCTGCTGAGCAGAGAGCCTGATGCGGGGCTCGATCCCAGAACCCTGGAATCATGACCTGAGCCGAAGGCAGAGGCTTTAACCCACTGAGCCACCCAGGCGCCCCTGTGAGTGGCCTTTTTGACACAACAAATTTCTAGTAAGAGTGATGCCACCTTCTTTATTTATGCATAATGATTCTTATCCCCAGATCCTCCTCTAGCAGGCTGAGAAATATCAAATGTCAAATTACTTAATTTAACTTCAATTTAAAAAGTTTAAATAGCAAAGCATAGCATTCCAGAGTTTTGAGTGTGCTTTTACCAATATTAGGAGATGGAATCCTTCTATACTTATTTTTTTTAAACTGTAAGTTTTAGCTTCTTTTGAAATAGTTGAGTGTTGAATCAATTTTTGATGCCACCAAGACACGTATTAATTAAAAGGAAATTGATCTCTCTGTACTTATAATATTTGAAGCAGGTAGAATTTGGTCATTTTCCTTTTTTTAAAAAAAGATTTTATTTGGGGCACCTAGGTGGCTCAGTGGGTTATGCCTCTGCCTTTGGCTCAGGTCATGATCTCAGGGTCCTAGGATCTAGCCTAGCTGCCTTGGGCTCTCTGCTCAGCAGGGAGCCTGCTTCCCCCCTCCCTTTGCCTACCCTCTTCCTGACTCTCTGCCTACTTGTGATCTCTCTCCCTCTCTTTTTCAAATAAATAAATCAATTAAAACATTATTTATTTGACAGAGGGAGAGAGTGAAAGCATGAGCACAAGTAGGGGAGCAGCAGGCAGAGGGAGACGGGCTCCCCACTGAGCAAGGAGCCTGATGCAGGACTTGATCCCAGGACCCTGGGATCATGACCTGAGGTGAAGGCAGAGGCATAACCCACTGAGCCACCCAAGCATTCCGGAATTGGATCACTTTCAATGTGTTGTATGAAGGAAGAGGCTAGGTCGAACATAACTGAGAAACTAATTTACCCAGTTGACTCACTCTCTTCTATTTCTACATTTAGAAATCAACCTTCCATACAGGTTCAGAAATGAGTTATTTCTGAGATATTATATGTGTGCATATATATATATATATATATATACACACACACTTATACACATACATATACATATACATACATATGTGTGTATATATGTAACTATATTTGTATAAAACTTTAAAACTCATTTACAACCACTCCATAAAGCAGTAGCCTCAATCTTCACCTTGAGAATAGTGACTATGGCTATGAGCAGACCTTTGTTTATGATTCAAGAAGGATTCTCATTCTCAAGGTGACAATTGTTCATGAGTTTCATGCAATTCAGTCAAATATCTGTTGTATGCCTTTATGCAAATGGAGCCATGACGGATATAGAGAATACAAAGATGAATAACACTTAAGTTTCTGGTCCTGAAAATGAAGTGGGGGAAAGAGTTCATTAAATAAGTTCACCATATAAGAGGTCTGCAAAGGGGCCCATGAGAATTAAGAAGAGACACTTAGCCCAAGCTGGGGATTTGGAGGTAAGCTAAATCATGACGGTTGAGCTAGAGATGATCAACTAAAGAAAGATGGCAATGGAATTTTAAGCAGAGTGGACATAATATGAGTAACACTTTAGCTGTCTGGTGAAGTATATAAGAGTGTACTGAGAACTAAAAGACGAGTCCCAGGAAAGAGTCCCAGTATTATTGATTATGAGGTATGAGTGAAAGATGAATGAAGCAGGAGTTCATGTCAGGGAATTAAATTCTTTGTAATGGAAAAGTGCCCTCACCCTTATTCAGCCTTATCTTCTTTTTTCCCTTGATCCAGCCAGCACCTTTATGATACAGAACCAGATATATTCTCCCAGCTTCTGCTGGTAACTTTTTATCCTTAACAGGCCCAGAACTTCCCTAGCCAGCTTTTTTTTCTAATTGACCCTAGCTAATTGACTAGCTTTTGGACTAGTGGGTCAGGAGGGAAGGTGGGAATAGATGCTGGATACCAGTGCAAATGGACTTGCAAAACAGAGGCTTGTGCACCATCTTTAGGTAAAGGGGAGTGATAGTGTCCAACAGAGAAGAATGAGCCACTTCAAGGGAATCTAGGATTTCAAGGTTTTGAAGGATCAGTGTAACTGTTCTCATTACCCAATATTAGGGCCCCATTCTTCATAACCAAGGTCCTAACTTTGGCAAAAACAAAACAAAACAAAAAAACATTCCCAGGATGTGCATTCCATTTTCTCAGGACCTCTGTTACTCTTATAATTAAGGCCTTGATGAAATCCAAAGCTTTTTCTGGTCTTTAAACTCAGGAGATAACATTCTATTTATATGCTCCCAAAGATTCTTGTTTCTTTCATGCTTCACCTTCAATTAGTGATGAATTACGCTTAGCCTTTCCTTGTTTTTCTTCAGTGAATCAATGTCACTCAGTGATTATATTTTCTTTATCACTAGTACTCTACTGAAATCTTTCAAAAACCTTAACTGTTGGTTCTTCTATTCCCTTCTATCAGTATCCCATCTTACTTTGCAACCTGTTTAGATTTTAGTAAATATACCCATGCCAGGGGTTATGAGTACTTCACTTAAACCTAATTATGAAGGCCCCAGCTACTAGCTGGTGAGCAATATATCCCACTTCAAAATCCCATTTTAGTCTGCCTCCTTTGACTATTCCTGAAACCTCATCCTTCTTTGATACAGTTACCTAGGAAACAGACCCTGAAGCAGAGATTTGCATGCAGGAAGTTTACTGGGGGTGATCTTGGGATCAACATATGTGGGGAAGTGAAGGTAGTACGACTGTATAAAGAAAGGGCGTGATCTATGAGGTAGTCTCAACCAAGGCTTTTGCTGGTCCCACTGAAAAAGTTGGAACTGGTAAGCAATAGGTCACTCTTTTTTTTTTTTTAAGATTTTATTTATTTATTTGAGAGAGAGGGAGAATATGAGAGAGATAGAGAGAGAGATACCATGAGCAGGAGGGAGGGGGAGAGGAGGAAACAGACTCCCTGCTGAACAGATAGTCCAATGTGGGACTCAATCCCAGGACCCCGGGATTATGGCCCTAGCTGAAGGTAAAACTTTAACCGATGAAGCCACCCAGGTGCCCAGCAATAGGTCACTTAAAGGGAACAGAATTCTAGAGTCATTCAGTTGGGGGAAGAAGCAAATTTATAAGGTGAGTCTTAAGCAACAGGGAAAATATAATCCTCTAGGGCATTCCTTTATTATTTTTTTTTTACATCTAAGAGAACCCTTACATAATTGAGGAATTTTCTAGTTAGCAGTGATTATAATGGCCACGTGGAAGCATTCTGGGAGCTTGGTCTGCACATATCCTCTGGAAGATTACCGAGGGTAAGTATCTTGGGTTTTAGAAATAATACTATCTAGTAATAGGTTACTCTTAAAGTTTGTTTCCCTTCTACTGTCCCCAGGTATTTTTTCATCTTGTATAAATATAAAAGCCTGGTTTCAGCTATGTAGCAGAAAATTAAAATGAATATATTGTTATATATAATTTGTCCATGGAGATAAAGGGGGGAGAGTGTCTCCCCGACTAATCATCACAATTCTGTGTCCTGCATGGAGATGGCAAGATGGATTAGTAATACCTCCAAGAGGGAGATGAGTCTAGGGGAACAAAAGGCAGGTGTAACCACCTTTTATATGTATAGACTCTTCCTTCATTATCATCTTGGAAGACCTAGGCTTTATTTTATTAAGGACATTGACTGATTTCCTATCCCTTCCTTGGCAGCTGAGGTATCTGTTTCTTATCGTGACCACTGATAAAGGCATTGCTCTCTTGTATTTTACCATCCTCAGTAGACCTTGCAGGGCTTGAAGGAGTCATAGAGTGAATACTAATCATAACATTTTGCATTTGTACCTTTCCTAATGCTTTCAGAATCTTAATAGAAAGTAATGCAAATAGTCCTGGGATAGGAACCTAAAATACAGGGTTGGCTTTCTTATTGTGTGAGTTTGGGCAAGCATTAATAACGGTGATCCTCTAAAATGCAGGACTGCTTTAGATGATTTCTAAGGTCTCTTTCAGCAGTGACATTATTTCATCATTTGATGTTCTTCATTAATTTGATAGATGCCACAAACAAACAAACAAAAAAAGTAAGGTAGTCTTATTTAACCTCTTTTGACATTAAGTATCCTGAAGCCCAAGTAGGCTAAATTATTTTCCCAAGGTTGCAGAACTAAATTGGAATAGGGTTAGAATTGGAAATTGGGTCCTTTCTGTTATTTTAAGGTGTTCCCAAAGAATATGATAAAGATGATCTCGGGCAGCACAGGGAATGAGGGGTATAAAATTTTGCTTGGGACTGAGGGCACTCAGCCTGCTTTAAATGATCCTGACACTCTTGTGGGATAACAGGAATTGAAAAGAAAGAGACAGGCCATCTAGACTCAACTGCTTAAAGAAATGAAGCCAGGGATATTTTATATAAACAAACAAATAAACGTGTATTTGTGTATATATTTCTATGGAATTTAATGGAAAAAAAGCAACAAATACTGTGTACCCTCACCCTTCATGTGATAGACGATGAAAAGTACATAAAAATATGATGGGCATAGTCTTCACACTCAAAAATCTTGAAAATTATAGAAAACATCTTAAAACTTATGGAGAAATCAAATACATACATATAAAAAATTGATACTAGAAAGTAAACCAGATGCTTGGCCTAGAAGGAAATATGAGTGAGTATCCTACTCTGGTCCTCCATGCTATCCCAAGAGAGGAGTGCTACAATTCAAATTGTTATCTTTTGGGCAGTGCATGTTGATATCTTCACCCTCATCCCTAAAATATTTAACTCTCTTTCTTCCCCAGCCAACAAAAAGGATGGGAGTTTAGGGGTTCTATTCTCTAGCAATGATATAAATATAACCTATTCCCAGGGGAGGAAAATAAGTGCTTTCTTAAAGCCTAAAATAAACTCCTCTGAAACATGGTTCTGCAGAAGCTCATTCCTATGACTGTAAGATTTGGAAAAGTTATACAAGATTTCAAGATCCTGGGACACCTGTGTAGCTCAGTTGGTTAAGCATCTGCCTTCAGCTCAGGTCATGGTCCTAGGGTCCTTGGGTGGAGTCCCACATGGGGTTCCTTGCTCAGCAGGGAGCCTGCTTCTCCCTCTGCCTGATGCTACCCCTGCTTTGTGCTCTTTCTTTATTCTGGCAAATAAATAAATAAAATATTAAAAAAAAAGATACAAGATCCTGGAGGGCATTTCACAAAGTAGAAAGCGTTATGCAAATGCAAGGGATTACAAAAATAATTACAGTTATTATTCAAACAAAAGTTTGTTGATCGGAGTATAATACATTCTACACAATGACTATGCCTTCATAAGGACTTTCTTTGGTTTTTGTCCCTGTAACAATTGTTCTCTGTAATGAATGAACTAGACTATAGTGTGCACTGAAAGGAAACTGAGTTAAGTTAAATTATTAATAATTCTTTTGTTATGCTTTCTTTCAAGAAGGATTTACTCTTGATTTATGTGAGCCAGCCTCCTTTCCCATCCTGGGTATTCCAAGGAAACAAAATCTCACCCAAAGTCCCTAATTTTAAATCACCAGTGCACAATACCTCAAATCAAAGAGATCTAACATGTAAGTATATATAATGTATAAAATGAGGATATTTTATGTAAGTATATCTAATATATAAATTTTGTTCATTATAGAGAATATAAATGTATGTGTGTCTATGTCTCTGTGTGATTTCACATCATTAGTTCTTTGATGTCAGCCTAGCAGTTTTCTCTTTTCGTCCTGCAAACCTTATTTCTCATAAGAGACTGGATCAGGTGTCTCACTATATAGTAAGGGTTCGAACAATGTTCTGGATAAATGATACAATTTGTGTTAATTAAGCATTCAGAAAAAGGTGAGAAAAGTCATTTGACTGAGTTAGTAAATTGGTTGCCATGACAATCTCTTTACAGATTGGAAAGAAACCATAGGAGGGTCAAGAACAGATTTTACACAAACTGGGGATAAAGAGAGGGGAGAGAAGTACCATCATTTTTTTTCTTCATTTTTTTCCTATTCTGGAAGTGAATAGGTAGATAGAAAAGGCAATTTATGGTTTTTCACTTGGATTAGCAGTGGAGTTCTATTTCAGGAGAGGGATCAGCTACTACAATAAAATGCTGTTTTCTTGGCTGAGTTCTGCCATTAGTACCCTTCAATAATACAAGTGGAAGGAGAAAGCACTAATGACAGTTAGTGTTGAGGTTGTCAGAGGCTTGCTGAGTGCTGTGGACAGGCAAAGGGCACAAAGATTTTCTTTGCCTGAAACCACTCCTGGTGAAAAAACGTAATGCAATTTTAATTAGTTCATTTTGCTTTGTTTGTTTCTTGGTTGGAAAAAAGAATACCGAACTCTCAGTTTGTGATTGAATAACAGTTGAATTAATGACAGATTTTCAAACAGATAACAATTTGTGACTACTTATGCATGCTTTTTATTATTTCTATTATTTTTATTATTTATAATTGCATTCTATCGAGGCACTATCAATATACAGCTAATTAGCAGGCAGGTACATTTTGTGTTGTTATTTTCATAAAGACAGTATAGTAGCGTGGAAAGAACACTAAACTCAAAAGTCAGGAGGTCAGGGTTAAGATTCCAGCTTTGTCACTTACAAGTTAGGTGGCCATACAAGGAACTTGTATAAATTGCATAAATGTCACAGGGAAAAATTGAGACCAATATTAACTATTTTGCCTATCTCACAAGTGGCTATGGAACCAAATGAAGTAATTTGTGTGTACTAACTACAAAAGTAGTACATAAAAATAATTGGTTTTATAAGCATGCAGTCTGCACACTGGTACAAGTTTCCATACTTAGCCCCACACTTGGTTTAATGATCTATATTGTCTTTAATAATTTTTAAACAAGGGACCCAGAAATTATGTAGCCATATCCGGATATAAGATATTATCAGAAAGAAATATCTTCTTACAAAATAAGCAGTATTTTTGAACTATGGTTATGAATCTGGGCAATTTATCCCTATTGTTTATTGAATTTCAAACAGGACAGAACAGAAAGGATTAGTGAATGAGATTTTATAGGCATTTTTGGGGTTGTTTGCTTTTTAAGTGATATCACGCAAATCACATAGATCAAGATTGAGTTGGATTTAAATTATGAGACTGATTTGAATAGGTCTAACTGTGAGAAATAATTGCACATCACAATCTACATCCATTTTCCACAAGTATATTTGATTTGTTTGGAGCATTTTAAAGGAAACAGAGCTCAGTGTGTGTGTGTGTGTGTGTGTGTGTGTGTGTGTGTGTGTCTGTGTGTCTGTGTGTGTCTGTGTGTGTATGTGTATGTGTAGTAGGGGGTGGGAGAGGGACTGAGTTATTTACATTACCATTGTCAGTAAGAACAGCATCAGGGCACTACATGGGAATAACACAACCTTTAGTCTACCGACTGGATTTTTTGCCCCTAATTCCATGGTAGAATTTTTTTTTTCACTCCCAATACTTACACTTATTAGGTAACAATACATAGATCTTTCCTGAAACCCTATTATGGCATTTGTTCTGCCTAGTACCATCTAAGGTAGCTAATGTTTACGTAGAGAAAAAGATTAAAAATGCATATATATTAGGGCTCAGTAGGGAGCCTTGTTGTATGATATTTTCATGTGGGAACTTAATAAAACTCAGGGCCTTGAATCCTGCCTTGAATCCCACTGTTAAATCATGAAAAGAAAGACAGACTTTAGGTTTCTGCTAGCAAATATATGACTTGTAAAATTCACCTTATTTTCAAATGCTTTATGCATCTTCTTTCCCTAAGACACTAATAACCTTGAACTAAGGAGACCTTACTTCACACAAATAGTTTCCATGCTGATGGAAATGCAAAGAAGACTGTAGTAAATTAGCACAGGTATCATCTCTTCCATTCACAAATATAAAGAAAAAAATCCATACCAACTTTAAAAGATAGGATTTAACTAAACAGGGAAGATATTGTAAACCTATATGGAAGTTGGAGTTTCTGAAATAATATTCTGGGTAAAAATTACAGTTAACACTAAAGTCTTACTTGATTTCTTGGTGAAAAATGAAAGGGTGCTGAGTGTTACTTTGTGTATGTGTGTCTTCCCTGGTCCCTCTTCCCACAAAAAAAAAAAAAAAAATTCTAGTTTGTATTTGAGTTGAAAAAATACTCTCCTTTGACCAACATACATGTGAATTTAACCATCTGGAATCCTTATACTCTTTTTAAAAAGATTTTATTAATTAATTTATTTATTAGAGAGAGAGAATGAGTGAGTGAGAGGGAGCTTGAGAGAGAGAGAAAGTGCGCGCATGAAAGAGGGGAGGGGAAGAGGGAAAGGGATAAGCAGACCCCTTGCTAAGCTGGGAGACAGACTCTGGACTCCATCTGAGGACCCTGAGATCATGACCTGAGCTGAAGGCAGATGCTTAACTGACTAAGCCATCCAGGCACACCCCCCACCGCAATTTATACTCTTTACTACATAATTATAGCCGTACTCTAAATCACAGTGGGAAGAATGCATTTACTATACATTTAGCTTTTGTGAATTACATGTATGGCAAAATATGTAACAGGCAAAAACAAATAAAATTTATAATAGCCAGATAGTATATATAAATAACCCTCAATCCTTGAGACTATTTTTTTCCTCTTGCCTAAATAATAAACAATTTTTAGCATAAATGGATTCACTTCAAATGCAGTACAGTACACACTATCCACACAAAATCAACCTCTGAAACAGTATATTGAGTCAAAAATTAAAAGCATGCCCTGCATTAATATTAAGAGTAATCATTATTGACGTTAATAATACTGTATTGTATACTTGAAAGTTGCTAAGAGAATAGATCTTAAAATTCCTTGACACACACAGTAATTTGTAGTATTTGCGGTGATGCATGTTAACATATTGTAGTGGTCATTTTACAATATCTACAAATATTGAATCATGTTGTACACCTGGAACTAATAATAATGTTATATATCAATTATATCTCAATAGAAAACAAACAAAGTAGTATCCTTTAGGTTATTTTCAAATAAGCTAACAGTACTCATGGGAGTCACAGTTATAAACAAGAATCAGACCTTTCATCAGGCAAGACATTGAAGGAATACAAGTTGGTCCTTGGTAGCATCTACTTTTGTCTTGGGTTTTCTTCTGCCTTTTGACCTCTCTATCCCTGGCTTTGAGAACCTCTTCATGAAAATACTCCATCTAAGTTTGTCCACCCTAAGCAACAAAGCAATTTTCATTTTGTCTTCTTTTTTACTTTTCATCGGGTTTTGGATTTGGATGGGTTACCTAATACCTGTAGTAAAATTATGCCATTTTTGGAATCTCATTAGAAAGCTGCATCAGATTTGCCCACTGGATGATTTTCTGAGATTATCAAGCTAACATGTTACTCATCTGAAGATGCCATATGGTCATTAAAATTTAAGTCATCATTTCTTTCAAAATCAAACATCTCTTTCTTATTGGAGAACATTGTCTCCCTAAAGCTGGTTTATGTTTTAGTGCAGAAACCAGAGACTCAGTAATTGAATCTCCCCAAAATACTTCCTACACACCAGCAAGTGAGGATTTCTTTCTGTTGTTTTCATTTAGTTTCTGTCTAAGCCCAATTCTGCTGTTTTTGAAACCTAGTAAGATTATAGCCCAAAGGTGTTAGGAGATTTTAAAATTTTATAACAGCTGCTCAAGAGTTTAAAAAAGAAGTTGTAAAGTTAGATAACTAGTATTTCTGCTTCCCACTAATTACTTTGGAACAGTTACAATTGGAATCTTTGATTTCATCAAAATTTGTTCTTAATTTTTTGCATCCTAGACTTGAGGAATTTTAAATATGCTCAGAGAATCCTTTTCCTGAGATTCACTTTGCTTCTTAGTTACTAATCTTCCATACAACACTTCCCATTTTAGGGTTTGTCTTTTCTACTAGACTGTGAAACACAAGGTATTTATTTTATTTTATTTTATTTTATTTAAAATCAATTAATTAACATAGAGTGTATTATTAATGTTGGAGGTAGAATTTAGTGATTCATCAGTTACATATAACACCCAGTGCTCATTACATCAAGTGCCCTCCTTAATGCCCACCATCCAGTTACACCGTCCCCTACCCACCTCCTCCTCCAGCAACCCTCAGTTTGTTTCTTATAATTAAGAGTCTCTTAGGGTTTGTCTCCCTCTTTGATTTCATCTTATTTCATTTTTTCCCTTCCCCTATGTACATCTGTTTTATTTCTTAAATTCCACAAATCAGTGAAATCATATAATTGTCTTTCTCTGACTGACTTACTTTGCTTAGCATAAATACCCTCTAGTTCCATCCATGTCATCACAAATGGGAAGATTTCATGTTTTTTAATGGAACAGAATAGAGAGCCCAGAAATGGACCCTCAACTCTATGGTCAACTAATCTTTGACAAAGCAGGAAAGAATGTCCAATATGGGGGGCGGGGAACAGTCTCTTCAACAAATGGTGTTGGGAAAATTGGACAGTGACATGCAGAAGAATGAAACTGGACCATTTCCTTACACCACACATAAAATAGACTCAAAATGGTTGAAAGACCTAAACATGAGGCAGGAATCCATCAAAATCCTTGAAGAGAACATAGGCAGCAACCTCTTCAACCTCAGCTATAGCACCTTCTTCCTAGAAACATCACCAAAGGCAAGGGAAGCAAGGACAAAAATGAACTATTGGTACTTCATCAAGATAAAAAGCTTTTGCACAGCAAAGGAAACAGTCAACAAAACCAAAAAGCAAGACAGAATGGGAGACGATATTTTCAAATGACAGATCAGATAAAGGGCTAGTATCCAAAATCTATAAGAATTTATCAGACTCAACACCCAAAGAACAAATAATCCAATCAAGAAGTGGGCAGAAGGCATGAACAGACATTTCAGCAAAGAAGACATCTAAATGGCCAACAGACACATGAAAAAGTGCTCAACAGCAGTTAGAATCCAGAGAAATACAAATCAAAACCACAGTGAGATACCACCTCACACCAGTCAGAATGGCTAAAATTAACAAGTCAGGAAATGACAGATGTTGGCAAGAACGTGGAGAAAGGGGAACCCTCTTACACTGTTGGTGGGAATGCAAGCTGGTGAAGCCACTCTGGAAAACAGTATGGAGGTTCCTCAGAAAGTTGAAAATAGAGCTGCCTTACAACCTACCAATCGCACTACTGGGTATTTACCATAAAGACACAAATGTGGTGATCCGCAGGGGCATGTGCATCCGAATGTTTATAGCAGCAATGTCACAATAGCCAAACTACGGAAAGAACCTAGATGTCCATCAACAGTTAATGGATAGAGAGGATTACAGACACACACACACACACACACACACACACACACACACACACACTCACAAAATGGAATACTATGCAGCCATCAAAAGAGATGAAATTGTGCCATTTGCAATGACATGGATGGAACTAGAGGGTATTATGCTGAGCGAAATAAGTCAATCAGAGAAAGGCAATTATCATATGATCTCCCTGATATGAGGAATTTGAGAGGCAAAGTTGGGGGGGGGGGCATTGGGGGAAGGGAGGAAAAAATGAAACAAGATGGGACCACAGAGGGAGACAAACCATAAGAGACTCTTAACCTCAGGAAACAAACTGAGGGTTGCTGGGGTGTGGGGGTGTGAGGGATAGGGTGTCTTGGTTATGGACACTGGGGAGGGTATGTACTATGGTGAGTGCTGTGAATTGTGTAAGACTAATAATTCACAGACCTGTGCCCTTGAACCAAATAATACATTATATGTTAATTTAAAAAAAGAAAGAAGAAAGAAGAGTTTTATCATGAGACTGCAGCAATTCAGTCCCATCTTCAGGCTCCCCTTCTAATTCCAATTCTTTTGCTATCTACACCTCATCTGCAGTTACTTCCTTCAGTGGAATGAAGGAATCAACTTCTTTCAAACTCCTGTTAATGTTGATACTTTGACCTTGTCCCATGAATCACCAATGTTCTTAAGGACGTCTAGAATGGTGAATCCTTTCCAGAATTTTTTTGAATTATGTTGCCCAGATCCATCAGAGGAGCACTATCTATGGTACCTATATTCTTACAAAATTTCTTAAATAATAAGACTTAAAATTCAAAATTACTCATTGATCCATAGGCTGCAAAATTGACGTTGTATTAGCAGAGATGGAAACAGCATGAATCTCATTCATCTCCAGAAGAGCTCATGAGTGACCAGATTCATTGTTCATGAGCAGCAATATTTTAAAAGGAATCTTTCTTTTTTCTGAACAGTAGGTCTCAACAGGGGACTTAAAATGTTCAGTAAACCATGTTGTAGACAGATGTGGTATCTTCCAGGCTTGTGTTGTTCCACTCATAGAACATGGGCAGAGTAGTTTTAACATAATTCTTAAGGGCCTAGGATTTTCAGAATGGTGAATTAGCATCGGCTTCAACTAAAAGTCACCAGCTGCATTGGTACCTAATAAGAAAGTCAGCCTGTCATTTGAAGCTTTGAAGCCAGGCATTGACTTACTTTCTAGCTAAGAAAGTCCTAGATGCCATGTTGTTCTACTAGAAGACTGTTTTGTCTACACTGACAATCTGTTGTTTAGTGTAGCCATCTTCATTATCTTAGCTAGATCTTCTGGAGAACCTGCTGCAGCTTCTACATCAGCACTTGCTACTTCCTCTTGCATTTTCATGCTATGGAGATTTTTTTTTTCTTACACCTCATGAACCAACCTCTACTAGTTTCAAACTTCTCTTCTGCAACTTCCTTACCTCTTCAGCCTTCATGGAATTGAAGAGAGTCAGGGCCTTGCTCTGGATTCGACTTTGGCCTGAGGGAATATTGTGGCTGGTTTGATTTTCTGTCCAGACCACTCAAACTGTCTGCATTATCAGCAGAAAGCAAGGCTAGTTCACTTTCTTATCATTTGTATGTTCACTGGAGTAGCACTTTTAATTGCTTCAAGAACTTCTTTGCATTCACAATTTGGCTAACTCTTTCATGCCTTTCTCACTAAGCCTCATCATTTCTAGGTTTTGGATTTAAAGACATGCAACTCTTCATTTCATTAAACACTTAGAGGCCATTGTAGGGTTATTAATTGGACTAATTTCAATATTGCTGTGTCTCAGGGAATAGGGAGACCCAGGAAGAGGGAGAGAGATGAGGGACAGCCAGTTGGTGGAGTACTGTGTTCATATACAGAATTTATCAATTAAGTCCACCATCATATGGGCATAGTTTGTGGCAGCCCCAAAACAATTACAATGGTACTATCAAAGATCACTGATGACAGATCTCCTTAACAAATATAGAAATCATGAAAAGTTTTGAAGTATTGTGAGAATTACCAAAATGTGGCACAGAGATGTGAAATGAGCAAATTCTGTTGGCAAAAATGGTGCGGATAGACTTGCTGGATGCAGGGTTGCCACTAGCTTTTAATTTGCAAATAAATAAATAAATAAATAAATACTGAAAACCCATTATATCTGTAAAACACTATAAAGCTAAGCAAATAAAATAAGTTCTTGTATGTAACTAAGGCTGACATTTACTTAAATTTGTCAAACTTTATTTTGGCTCTGTGTTTCTTAAATGGTAGATAGCAAAGTGAATGAAATAATACCTTATTACTCTTTTACCTTATATTGAAATGATTTTAATTGGGTTTCTTCCAATTTTTTCTAGTTTTATAAGTTCCTAGAAGGTAAGAGTAGGGTAATATTCTTTTTTAAACCATCCTCTATGAATGTTTTGTGCTTTGTTTTGTTTCTCTATGCTTGACAAAAGTGCAAATAGAGTATACTAAAGATAAGTGAGGGTTCCCAAGTGCTGACATCTTCCTTAAGAAAAACTCACATTATCTTCTTACTGGTCCAATTAAGCTGCTCTGTTTTGAAATTATTCCTGGAAATGCTGTTTTCATAAAGCAACAAAGTCATTACAGCAACAAACCCATATGGTGTGTTTTGGTGGGAATATTTCTAAATATGACAATAAAGCATGACAATCAATTAGGTAATAAATTAAACCATGCTCAAATTGAATTCAGAGATCACATTTCTAAAAACATTTGACTCAACCATAAACAGGATTTTCTGCCCATACTCCAAGTCTGAAACCATTTTAGTACTCATTCTTATTCTGCTTTACTAATATGGAAGGGATTTGCAATTCTCATAGTTGTTTTCAGGGCTTATTTAGCTTCTCAAATGAATCTTCACAAAAACTTTCAGTAGGAATAAAATGTTCTTTCTAACATTTACATACAAGCTGAAGCAAAGATCTGACTGAAACATGATTTCCTCCATTATCTTAGCTTAACAATTCAGTAGCAAGGTTAACTTTCTTTTTTTCACAATGAAATAAGGAGTCTACAGCCCCCATATAATGTATCATTCTTTCTTTTTTTTTAAGATTTACTTATGTAGGAGCACTTGGGTGACTCAGTCATTAAGCATCTGCCTTCAGCTCAGGTCATGATCCCAAAGTCCTGGAATCAAGCCCCACATTGGGCTCCCTACTTGGCGGGAAGCCTGCTTCTCCCTCTCCACTCCCCCTGCTTGTGTTTCCTCTCTGGCTGTCTCCGTCAAATAAATAAATAAAATCTTAAAAAGAAAAAAGAGGATTTACTTCTTTTTTTGAGAGAGTTGTGGAGGGGCAGAGGCAAAGGGAGAAAGAAAGTTAAGCAGAGCAGGGCTCCATCTCAGGACCCTGAGATCACGACTTGAGCCAAAACCAAGAGCTGGAAGCTCAACTGACTGCGCCACCCAGGCACCCCTCATGAATCATTCTTAACTGTCTTTTTTCCCTTGGAAGAATAAAGTACAAGATCTTTCAGGTATGTTAAGTTTTAAGACCATAGCAGCTTTTCAGAATTCATGCCTAGGGCTAGCCAGGTCTAATAAGCTGGCCTACAAGGCTTTCCTTTAGTAATCCTGCCTTCTCTGAACATTCTATTTACTTCATTCTTCTTATTGCTTTGTTAATTTTGATCCATTGCTCCATCTAAATACTTTATTTCTATGTGATCCTTGGCCCTTGGCTACTAGTTCAAACTTCTTATGTCACTTTCTTATCATCTGGGTTTTAGACGTAATATATGGCTGGAGTATTATTTTTATTTATTCTTCTACCTTGCTCTTATACTTTGTCTCAACATTTCTGATCCTGACTCATAGATCTTCTCTCTTATTCACTGATACTCATGACTTTGCCATATACCAAAAGAATGATGTGTTCTGGTACCATAGTACACTCCCTTCTACAGTAACAAGGTGGAGGAAAGTCTGTGTGTATTAATGGTTACCATTTTCAGTTGGCTTTCTGCTATTTTGGTTGATTGTAGTTTGTGTCACATATCTTAGCATCCAATAAGTATTTTATAGCATCTGAGTTTAAAACTACAAGTTATTAGATTACTTTCACAGAGTTGATCCTTTGTACTATATAATCAGTTTTTACTTAGACTTTATTACCTTTTTTGTGTGTGTGTGGAAATGCATATGCCTTCCTTATTATGCATTCATGAGGACAGACAAAACACAGTTTGGGTTAAGACATAAATTTAAAAAAAATAAAAGGGAGGAATGCTAAAAGAATAAAAGGGAGGAGTACAAAAAATAAAAGGGAGGAATGCCTGGATAGCACAGTCAATTAAGCAACCAACTCTTGGTTTGGGCATAGGTCACGATCTCAGGGTCATGAGATCGAGCCCTGCATTGGGCCCTGTGCTCAATGCCAGAATCTGCTTAAGTTTCTCTCTCCCTTTCCCTCTGCCCCTAAGCCCCGCTCTCCTCTTTCTCAAATAAATAAATCCTTTACAAAAAAAGACTTAAATTATGTACAATGAACTGAACTATGAAGCCTGGTGCATTTTCATTCTGATACTCTAGCTGGCAGAACACTTGCCTGATCTAGAGCACTAATTGTTCATACCACTTGGTTTATGTGTTTTTAACTGTCATTTCCTTAAATTGATGGCTTTTCTTCTATGCACCATCTAAGCTCCATACTATCATTGTACTTTTAGTGTATACTATGTGTTTATTTTATTGACTGATAATATGCAATGAAACATGGAAATAAAAGGAAGGTTTGATATGCTCCTTTCAGAAGCCATTCAGAGAAGCCCTAAGAAGATACATTTATTAAAGAAACACTCTGGAGAAGTTAGTAAATCAATGTAAACTCTCTAAAGGGCTTTTCTTCTCTTAGAACTAAGATAAGGTGATTCAGCAAAGAATAAATTATGAAAATAAAAGGTTTTTTTCAGATATAAAACCTTAAGCCTTTCTGAGTAGAGTTTGACAATCTCATGACATATTTATGCTAATTCATGTATTTGCAGATTATTTCTTATGTCCTTGGCTCTTCCACCTTAGCAACCAATATATCCCAGATTTAAAGCAAAGTCATTGTGTATTTATGCTTTCATGTAATATTTTTTTCCTGTCAACAATTATTAGTGCAAAATGTACTTGGTTGATTTAATATTAGCACCATGTTGTACTTTCTTCTGTTGTGGAATAACTATTCAATTAGATCCACTGACATGTTGAAAACATGTCCATTGTACCTATTTTATTTCGGCTTTATCCTTTTGTTTCATAGTAGACCAACAGAGAGCTCGCATGTGTAACAGACACGAGTGTTTGCTCTATAGTATATCCAAAGTTGCTATCTGAGGCACATTATGCCTTTTAGTTGGTACCTTAACTTTCTATTAATATAGTATAGCAAGTGTTCTGGATATATTTTGAATCATGATGCCAACCTGAGGGCAGGTCAGCAGTTTCTAGGGAAAAAGAGCCAATCTTGGGGCACCTGGTTGGCTCAGTGGGTTAAAGCCTCTGCCTTCAGCTCAGGTCATGATCTCAGGGTCCTGGGATCCAGCCCTGCATTGGGCTCTCTGCTCAGCAGGGAACCTGCTTCCCCCTCTCTCTGCCTGCCTCTCTGCCTACTTGTGATCTCTG
>NW_019154164.1:1795389-1803611 GCF_002288905.1 Enhydra lutris kenyoni | reverse complement strand
GGGGTTAAAGCCTCTGCCTTCAGCTCAGGTCATGATCTCAGGGTCCTGGGATCCAGCCCTGCATTGGGCTCTCTGCTCAGCAGGGAACCTGCTTCCCCCTCTCTCTGCCTGCCTCTCTGCCTACTTGTGATCTCTGTCTGTCAAATAAATAAATAAAATCTTTAAAAAAAAAGCCAATCTTAAGACATCTGTAAGAGCCATTTGCATATATGGTGTGATATGAGGAGCACTGATTACAGAACACTTTATCAAAAATACTGAGAGCAGTCTTGGGAACCAGACAGACCAGAGCTTGCAAGCTACTACTTGGATTTGTTAGTTATATGGTTTCAAGCAAGTCACCTTCTCTCTGTGAGCCTTGGTGTCCTTATCTCTGAAATGGAAGAGAATAATATATTTCATGTTTGTGAATTAACTGAAATAATAACAAATACTTAAAAGTCATTCATTCCCTGTCCCTTCCTTACTGTTCTACCACAATATCTAAAATTCCCTAATTAGATAGTCATCTTAATATTCAGATGACAATACAACAATCTCTCTTAAAAGCACAATATTCTTAGAAAGGACAACATATTAAACAAGTACATTTTAACATTTCAGATATTACTTCATGGGACCCCAAGGGAGTAAAACCAGACTGTTCTGGTGAGGAGGAAATGGTTGACAAATTTGATTATAGAAATTTCTTCCAGATGTTGATAGAACCAAGCAAGACATAGCTATTATGGGATATGGGCAATGTAGTCCAGACAGTGGATACCCAAAGATAGAGGGCTTACAAAAGAAAAATGAGTAAAGGAGGCTCATCAAGAAAGAATGGGCACACAAGAGATAAACTCAGCTGCTTCTAAATTTTGCTAAGATTCAGTTGGTGGAAGGCAGTGTTCCCAACATGGAAACATGTTCACATCATTGATTTAGAGTATTGAAATAATAACAGGAAAGCACATTATGTTTCAGGCACATATCTAGTCAGTTCACACTTGTTATTTATTCCTTGCAGTAACTCTGAGGTGGAATATACTATCATCTTCATTTTACAGATGAGGAAATAAGACATAGGGTGATTTAGTACTTGACTAAACCTGACAACAGGTAGATGGAGACACCAGGACTTAAATTTAAGAAGTCTGCTTCCAGAGTCCATGTATTTAAACTTGAAATAATTGTCACCCTAGATTTTATACCTAAAACATGAGTTAACATCTTTAATTCTGTATTCTTAAGGGATAAATATCCTACTGGAGAGATAAACAGACTGGGAAGCAGATCTGGGTGCTGATGATGTGAGTTCCATTAGCTGTAGGAACCTTGGACAGTTCATTTTCCGCCATCTGGACCTCATTTTCCTCATCCGTCAAATGATGGGTTTGAGCTAAATAATTTTACGATCTTTTTCAATTCTGTCTCTATCAAACATTATAAGAATTAAAGATTTTTAAGTTTATTCAGAATTTTGTTATGTATTTACACAGGAAATGCTTCATGTGATTTAGATAACAATCATTCTAATCCTCTCTTAGTAGCTATAGACTTTCAGTGGGAGGTATAAGTTCATTTGAACTTTGGAATATATAATAAGTACCTGCTGCTGATTTTGATTACCATAAAAGCACATTGAAGTTTCTTTCAGAATCTTCCTAACTTTTGAATAATTTTCTCTTTTTCAAGGAGAAAAATCATCATGTTCTCTTTTCTTCCTTTCGTTTTAAATGTTTTATTCACTAAGAGGAACTGTTAGCAACCATAATGGTAGTGTAGAGTCATCCGCTCTCCACCCCAGAAAAGAAACCATGATGATTCTGCCACCCATTTAATTAAATATATTTTTCTCTAGCAGCAGCTTAAGTTAAATGGTATTTTTGGCTGCATAATTTTCATGAAACGGCAGTAATTTCACTTTTTCGTTCTCTGAGCAGGTTTGTTGTTGTTGTTGTTGTTTGGTTGGTTGGTTGGTTTTTTATATGCTTGGAGTGGAAAAGGTATGGCTGTATTCTATTTAGATTGAGGTAGGATTAGGTACATTTGATTGAACTGCTGTACTAATGCAGCAGCATTTTCATTTGACGCAGATATATAACTCTCTGTTTATCAGCTACAGGATTTAGCTTTACCCTTCCGGTTTCAAGGATCAGTTCTCAAAATGTGACTGCAAAGTTTCCCCAAGTTCACCTTCCAGATTTTTAAGTAAAAGCAAAAGAACAAACACTAGTGTTAATGTACATTCCTAAGAAGAAATCCGGATGTGATTAACGTCTTTCTCCTCTGGGCCCCACAGCACTCTGTTTCTAGCTCTATTAAAGTACTTATTTCATGTTGCTTTGCCTTCAAGTTAGCTGTATACTTGTTTATCTTCCCTGTTAACTTAAATTCCTTGTGAATAGAAGCCACATCCTTTAGTGAATATCCTCAGAGTGCCTAGCATAGCACAGAACACAAAAGAGGTGCCCAATGCATAATCACTGAATGAATCAATCTTGTCAAATTCAGGAAGCTGTTCAGTCAGATTTCTTCTTTGAACTCAATGTCATCTTGAGCCAAAAACTTAGTTTCACAAGACATTAATGTTCTGCCAAATTAAAGAGCACTGTACACTCTGGGAGACCAAAGTAACCCACCAGCCCCTATTGTATTTTTGGCTGACTCTACCTTCTTTCTGTCATATAGATGCTGTTTGCTTTAGGAAAATATATGGCATATAGCAAAACAAAAACAAAACAAAACAAAAAAAGCTGACTTGATTATCTGGAGTATATTAGCAACTACCCAGGGTATTTTCTCCTTGTCCCCAATTACTCACACTATGAATGAGGAGAGCAATGTGAGCTTCTAATTTTAAAACTTTCAAACATATCTGAGACCTCAGCAAAAGCCAAAATTGTGAAGAGAGGAAACTTTTCTCCCATTTATATGTAAAGGTGCAGTGTGTTGCTTCAAAATCCATCATTCTCTCTCAGAAGTCTAAGATACAGGTGAAATAAGACTAAAGATCAGTTCAACATTCTGCAGAAACAAGAAAATCTACTGTATTCTATGGGTAACAGTCTATGTCATTGGATAACATTAGTTAGTGGCAACATAACTGTGCATATGGAAGACTCTTTGTTACAGGTCGAAGTGTGCCCCTCCAAAAAAAGATATGTTGGAGTCCTGGGCGCCTGGGTGGCTCAGTCAGTTAAGCATCTGCCTTCAGCTCAGGTCATGATCCCAGGGTCCTGGGTGAAGCACCACGTTGGGCTTCCTGCTAAGCGGGGAGCCTGATTCTCCCTTTCCCTCTGCCCCTCCCCACTGCTCATACTTGCTCTCAGATAAATAAATAAAATCTTTAAAACAAACAGAAAGGCTATATTGGAGTCATTACCCACAATACCTCAGGATATGACCTTATTTGGAGATAGTTTTTTACAGAGGTAATCAAGTTAAAATGAAGTCACTAGGGTGCGTCTTGATCCAATATGACTAGTGTCCTTACGAAACTGAGAAATTTGGCACAAAAGCAGACATGCATAGCAAGAAGATAATGTGAAAACAAATAGGGAAAATATGAACATCTACAAGCCAAGCAGGGAGGACTGAAAGAGATCCTTCACTCATAGCTCTTAGAAGGAAACAACCCTGCAGATGCCCAAATTTTTAAGTTTCCAGGCTTCAGTACCTGTGAGACAATATATTTGTGTTGTCTAGGCCACCTACACTGTGGTATTCTATTCTAGAAGTCCTAACAGACAAACAGACAATTATGGTACAGAAATTTAGGATGCTGGAATTGGAGGAAACCTTAAGAAATTATTGATTCTGGGGGCGCCTGGGTGGCTCAGTGGGTTAAAGCCTCTGCCTTCGGCTCAGGTCATGATCCCAGGGTCCTGGGATTGAGTCCCACATCGGGCTCTCTGCTTGGCAGGGAGCCTGCTTCCTCCTCCCTCTCTCTCTGCCTGCCTCTCTGCCTACTTGTGATCTCTGTCAAATAAAATAAATAAAATCTTAGAAAAAAAGAAATTATTGATCCTGAGTACTTCTTTGCACACTGGTCAATGTCTAAAACATTTACATCAAGTGTGGTCCTCTGCTTAAGAGTGGAAAACCAATGATGTATATAATCTCCAGTGAATTGTCCAGTGTTTTCCCCCCATCAAGAAGTTCTTGTATTTTTTTTTAAGATTTACCATATGAACTGTGTTTTTCCCAGCTTTATTGAGGTATAATTGACAAAGAAAAGTTGTATTTAAAGTATGCAATGTGATTATACACACACTCCATTTGTGTGGGTGTCTAGTGAGAAGACCTAAAATCTACTCTTAGCAACTTTCAGGCATACAATATAGTATTATTAACTATAGTCACTATGCTCTACATTAGATCTCTAGATGTTATTGGTCTTACGACTGAAAATTTGTACTGTTTGACAAACATCTTCTCATTTTTCCCAGGCCCAACCACCTCCATTCTACTCTCTGCTTCTGTGACTTCAACTCAAAATTTTGTATGTAGATTTCATGGGTCTCTTTTGTTGATTTTACTTATTTTTTTCTCTTTAAAATTTTGACTACTTTCATCATTTGAACACCCCACTCCTCTGGCAACCACCAATCAATCTGTTCTCTCTTCCTGTGGGTTCATTTTTTGAGAGTCCACATATAAGTGAGATCGTACAGTATTTGTATTAGGTCTGACTTTTTTCACTTAGGTTAATATCCTCCAGGTCCACCCACGTTGCCAAAATGGCAGGATTTCTATTATCCTTTTTCGTATAATATATATGTATAAACTTACACAAATTATATTTACATTATAAATATACATTTATTCTTTATTATATAATATATATTATCCTATATATTAGTCATAAGTATATATATTATCCTTTTTATATATATTCTACTTTGTATATATATTATATGTGTTATATGTATATATGTACATTATAAATATATATGTATATTATACATATACATACACATACATGTATATATATATATTATATAATATATATATATATATATATATATATATATATATATATATAAATTCACTCATCTGTTGATGGACATTGAGATTGTTTCCATGTCTTGGCTAGTGTGAATAATGCTGCAGTGACCACGGAGGTACAGATATCTCTTTGAGATAATGATTTTATTTCCTTCTGATATATACCCACTAATGGTACTGCTGGATCATCTGGTAGTTCTGTCTTTAATTTGTTGAGAAACCTCCATACTTCCATACTGGCTGCACTAATTTTGTCCATCTATTGAGATGATCGTGTGATTTTTATCTATTCTGTTAAAGGGAAATATTATGCTTATTGATTTGCCTGTGTTGAACCAGGCTTGCATGCCAGGGATAAATCCCACTAGATCATTGTGTATGATCTTTTTAATGTGCTGTTGAATTCAGTTTGCTAATATTTCTTTAGGATTTTTTTCCACCTATCTTTTTCCATCTTGTAGTGTCCTTGTCTGCTTTTGGTATCAGGGTAATCCTGGCCTTGAAAAGGAGATTGGAAATGTTCCCTCCTCTTCAATTTTTTTTTTGGAAGAGTTTGAAAGAATTGGCATTAAATTTTTTTTTTTTTTTTTTTAGTGTTTAGAAGATTTTAATAGTGAAGCCATCTGGTCCTGGGATTTTCTTTTTTAGGAGGTTTTTCATTATTGCTTCCATATCTTTACTCATTATTGGTCTATTCAGATTTTCTATTCCTTCATGATTCAGTATTGATATAGTATGTTTCTAGGAATTTATGTATGTCTTGTAGGTTATCTGATTTGTTGGCAAATAATTGTTGATAGTATTCTCTTATGATACTTTATATTTCTGTGGTATCAGTTGTAAGGTATCCTCTTTTATTTATGCTTTTTTATTTATACGAGTGTTCTCTTTTTTTCTTTCTTTTGGTTAGTCCAGCTAAAGTTTTGCCAATCTTATTTGCTCTTTTTTATGTCTTTCTATTTTCTTTATTTTTGCTCAATATTTATTATTTCCTTCCTTCTGATAATTTAAGGATTAGTTTGTTCTTATTTTTCTAGTACCTTAAGATATAAAGTTAGTTTGTTTACTTAGACCTTTTGTTTTTCTTAATGTAGACATTTATCACTATAAAATTCCCTCTCAGCACTGCTTTTGCTGCATCCCATAGGTTTTGGTCCATTGTGTTTCCATTTTCATTTGTTTCAAGATACTTTTTGATTTTGCCTATGATTTCTTTTTTGGCCACATTGGTTGTTTAGGAATGTGTTATTTAATTTCTATGTATTTGTTAATTTTTCAATTTCCTTTTGTTATTGACTTATAAATTCATACTATTGTGGTCAGAAAAGATATTTGATATAATTTTAATCTTCCTAAATTTGATAAGAATTGTTTTGTGGCTTAACATACAATCTGTTCTGGAAGGTTCCAGGTATGCTTCAGAATATGTATTCTGTTGTTGGATGGGATGCTCTATATATGTCTGTTAGGTCCATTTGGTCTGTAGTGTTATTCAATCCACTGTTTCCTCATTGATTTTTTGCCTGGATCATGTATCCATTGTTCAAAGTTGGATATTGGAATATTCTACTATTATTATATTGCTATCTATTTCTCCTTTCAGTTCTGTTTATATTTGCTTTATGTATTCAGGTGTTCTAATGTTGGTTGTATATATATATTTATAGTTGTTATATCCTCTTGATGAATTAATTCCTTTATCATTATACAGTGACCTTTATCTGTTGTGATAGATTTTGACTGGGAATCTGTTTTGTCTGATTTAGTATAGTGATCTCTGCTCTTTTGGTTACTATTTGCATAGGATCTCTTTTTTCCATCACTTGACTTTGAGCCTATGTGTATCCTTAAAGCTGAAGGCAGCATACTTTTGGATAAATCTCCTTGCCTTTCCTTTTTCCTTTCTTTTTTTCCTTTCCTTTTCCTTTCCTTTTTTCCTTTTCCTTTTTCTTTTTTTTTTCCCTTTCCTTTCCTCTCTATCCTGTCCTCTTCTTTTCTTTCTCCATTCAGTTACTATGTGTCCTCTGTTTGGTCTATTTTAATTTAAACTAATTATAGGTAAGAATTTAAGTTGCCATTTTAAGATTTTTTATGACTGTTTTCTAGTTCCTTTGTTCCTTTCTTCCTCTCTTGGTATTCTCCTTTGTAATTTGTTGATTTTTTTTTTTTTTTTTTTAGTGGTATACTTTGATTTTTTGTGTTCTTGCTAGAGTTCTTTTTTTTTTTCTGGTTACACAAAACATCTATAGCTATAACACTCTATTTAAGCTGATAACAATTTGAATCACATACAAAAACTCTACAGTTTTACTCTTCCACCCCCCATTTTATGACATTGATGTCACACTTTACATCTTTGTACATTGTATATCCATTAACAGATTATTGTAGCTGTAGTTTATTTTTAATACTTTTTAAACTTTTATACTTAAATTAAAACTGATTTGTGCATCAATATTACAGCACTAGAGTATTCTGTGTGTTATCATATATTCATCTTAATCAGCAAATTAAACATAATGTCATAGATTTGCATGCTGTAACTTAGTGTTTTGTGTGTGTGTAAAACTGAAGTGCACTTAAAAGTAAGTTGTTTTTGGGGGAGGAGTCAAGATGGCGGAGAAGTAGCAGGCTGAGACTACTTCAGGTAGCGGGAGATCAGCTAGATAGCTTATCTAAAGATTGCAAACACCTACAAATCCAACGGGAGATCGAAGAGAAGAAGAACAGCAACTCTAGAAACAGAAAATCAACCACTTTCTGAAAGGTAGGACGGGCGGAGAAGTGAATCCAAAGCGACGGGAAGATAGACCGCGGGGGGAGGGGCCGGCTCCCGGCAAGCGGCGGAGCAACGGAGCACAAAATCGGGACTTTTAAAAGTCTGTTCCGCTGAGGGACATGGCTCCAGAGGCTTAACCAGGGTGAAGCCCACGCAGGGTCAGCGTGGCCTCAGGTCCCACAGGGTCACAGAAGGATCGGGGGCGTCTGAGTGTCGCAGAGCTTACAGGTATTAGAACAGGGAAGCCGGCTACAGAGACAGAGCCGAGGAGTGAGCTCTAAGCTCGGGGTTACCTTGAACAGGTCGCAGGCTCGGTCAGCTTGGAGCGCGGCCGGAGGCAGGGTGACGGGAGTAAATCGGCGCTGTTCTCTGAGGGCGCACTGAGGAGTGGGGCCCGGGCTCTCGGCTCCTCCGGGCCGGAGACTGGGAGGCCGCCATCTTCATTCCCGCCCTC
>NW_019154164.1:1758247-1790389 GCF_002288905.1 Enhydra lutris kenyoni | reverse complement strand
AAAAAAAAAAAAAAGTAAGTTGTTTTTAAAACAAGAAATTTTCCTATAGGAACAACATTATAAATGAAGATCAGTTCCGTTGTTAGCCACAAAAAATCTCTTCAATCCACAATGTAGCTGACCTATATTGTTAATCGTATTGTAATCCTAACCACCTTTTAAATAAAGATGGTTACTTAAATACTTACCCACAATAAGAAAAATACATTTAGTACACTCAGGGCACATCTCTTTTTCTACCTGTACTTTGACCAATACTGGGAGTAAATGGAAAACCGTTCCTCCTCCTTTAGAAAGAGGAGCAGCAAATATTTCCCAGCATGGTCCCGGCAAAGAAAGAGAGAACCCTCTTGGCCTTCACTGGTATGATGAGGATAGGGATCGCAGCTGTGTAGTGGTAGTTTTGGCAGCGGAGTAAAAGCCTTATTGGCAAGGATTCTTAAAACAGCTATAAAAATGGCAGAGGTGATAATAATTATGTCAAAACTGGTGGCAGAGAGGAGAAGGCAAGTTGCCCAACCAGCGTGGGCTCTTCCCCTATGTATGACTAATTCATAAGAAACAATTGGAGAAACGAGAGACATAGAATCTGAAGTCAATTTCTTTAATAATTGTATGCTTTTGGATAAGCTACTTAAACACTTTATGCCTCAGTTTATGCATTAGTTGAATCTGGTTAATAATAATAATAATTCAGAAGATTGTGTTGACACAGTTATATAATAGTGCCTAGCTCAGCTCATGTTCAGCACATGGGAGATGTCCAATCAATGTCCTCAAGATCAAGTCTGTACTTCTCATTTTGAGAATGTCACGTGAGAAAGAATCAATGGTTTTGTATGAATTAAGTTGATTAAAATGTTTTCCTTTTGTCAGTGAAATCCAAAAAGTCCATGATTTCCCTTTTCTAAATCTACATTAGTTGCTGTTCATGATTGTTTGCTCTTATATGCTTTATAACTGGTTGTTAGATCATCTCTTCCTAATATATATTTTTTAAAATAACAATGTAAAAATAATCAGCCTATTATTTGAAGGTCTTTTCTTTAACTTTTAAATATGTACACATTTTTTTTTCTTTTCCAGTCCTAAAGATTATTTCTACTCAATGATTTCTCAGATTATTAATAGGAGCTTTCTAATATTTGCCAATTCTTTATATAACCAACTAATTAGCTGCAAGCCCTGTGAATTGATTCTCAATGTGTTTCCCAATGTCATCTTTACCTATTTTTTTTTCTTTAAGTGATCCCTCTCTGTATTTGAAACTTTCCATTCTCCTCTAACACAAGCTGTCCCTTGTTCAACATTTTCTTGAATCTTATTCTTTTCTTAATATATTTGAAGTCTGATTTAATAGATACGCTTCCCTTTTAACTTTGTTTTCCTTGTTTAGTTCATATACTGCTATTGGACCATACGTAGGGATGACTTTAGAGGTCCTGAAATAAGTATTCTGTAAATATTCACTGTGGCACATGTTAATGTATAATAGGATTTGTCCTATAAAAATGTAGCTCTTGTTATTCAATACTGAGTCATTTTATTTCTTGGACATTCTCCTGCTAACCTGACTGTTCCTGAGAATATTTAGAAAAATTTCTATGGTTTTCTGTTCTCAATTTTATTAATGTTTTGTATATTTTTATAATTTAGGGGCATTTTGGTTTCATTGTATTTTCCCCTTTTATAAAATTTTAATTAATTAACATACAGTGTATTATTAATTTCAGAGGTAGAGTTCAGTGATTCATCTGTTGCATATAACACCCAGTGCTCATCACATCATGCCCTCCTTAATTCCTATCACCCTGTTACCCCATTCCCCCTCCCCTCTAGCAACCGTCAATTTGTTTCCTATGATTAAGAGTCTTTCATGGCTTATCTCCCTCTCTGATTATGTCTTGTTTTATTTTTCCATGTTTTCCCTTTTAGTGGAACCCATTGTTAAAATTTTTCCAAGGAGCAATGTCTTGTCATTGTTTTAGTCTGGAGTAGCAATAGCAGTAGTAGTAGTTGAGGTTGCTGTTTTAATGTGCTAAAGTGTCTTATTTGCTATGATGCTGGAGCTGAGAATGCTAGGCAGTAAACTTGGTATAATCACATTATTTCTCCAGAAAAGTTTTGTCCAGAGGAAAGAAAAACAGATTAAATAAACATTGATACATTAATACCTCTTATTTTATTTTCATATTAAACCTACCTTAACTAGTTGATTTGTTTTCAGCTGAGTTATATTACCTCTGTGTTTGAAATCAAATAAATACTGAAGTTAAATTTGGGCAGGTTTCAAATGAAAGTTTTAATTTTATCTTTAATTCCTGTTATAAATAGTTCTGGGGACTATATTCAATAAATATTCTAGTTATAGTAATTGCTTTGGCAACATATTTTACCACAATCATTTTTCTCTTTCCAAATTGTGCCTTCCATAGCTATATTTTATGCTTTTGTCATTAATCTAGTTTATTCTCATCTTAATTTTATGTTTACAACCTATTTTTAAGCTATGTGATAGAGTCCACTTAAAATAGTTTGAGAAAATAAAGCAGGTTTATTAAAAAAGGGAAACATTTAAAATACTAAATTAATAAAATGGTGTATTTTGGCATAAATTATGTGTCCTCAGTTGCTCATGTACCTACAAGGAAAAGGGAGGAAGCCATCAGCAGGCAAAGCTGAAGCTAGGGCCCCTAATCTGGTTGATGTGATGAGTCATTCCAAATTACAGTGCCAAAGGATGATGGTTTGCTCTGGCACCATTCTGGGTGGTCTTACTGTATAAATGTTCCAGTGTGGTTGGTGGAATGAGGCAGCAGAAATATCCAGCCCAGTGGTTCTTAACCTTTGCACATGGTTGTGCATGGATGTCAACTGCTGAGTTTTGAAAGACTTATGCTAAGCCCCACATCTGAGATTCTCATTCAACTGGTCTGGGGTGAAGTTTAGGTGTCCAAAGCACTCCCTGTTTCAACCAAAGAGATTCTAATGTACAGTCAAGATTGAAAGGCACAGGTTTTACCAGTGTTGTGATAATTAGAGCAAGAGCATTAGACATTCTGAGTGGCCTGTGTAGAGGACTTGAGCTCACTGCTTGGTTTAGAACTAAGGATGCTGGGATAAACAGTAAAGCTTTGATTCTAGTGGGACAGTCAAGAAACCAAGTCATCAACTTAGTTACCACACTGGGCAAATAAGACAGGAGGTGAGATAAAAGCTGTTGCCCCTCCATCAGAACAAACTTTTTACCCAAAGGAAAGGATTTCCCATAGAGTGTTAAAATACAGTGCCACTGATTATTACCCAGTTTATTCTGCAAAGTTCATATTTGCTACCATATAGTATCAAATTTGTGTATTTGATGAAGTATAAAAATGCTTAAGTATTGTTTATGGGTTAATGGTGGTTTCTCAAGGAAAACTCTAAGTCAAATTACTAATGGTCGTAGTCTAGATTTCTGTAAAACCTGACTAGTAAGTCTAATTCTCTTTAGGAATAATTGACAATCTTTTTAGATGTTCATTTTATCTATATATTTTCTCTTTAAATTGAATCTTTAAAATCCATAATAATTAACAAATATTAAAATATTTCAGATCATATTAAGAAAATCATGGTTGTTGAATATGTACTTACTGTTATTTATAAATATATCACAAGTCATTTAAAAAACATTCCACAAATGTTTTTAAGTATTTCCCACGGAAATTTTTTGATAAGGGAACATCTATGTATCATATAGCCAATTTGTTTCCAGATTGGCAATAATAATATTTTCACTTCTAAACCCATCTTAATTTATATTACAGCTCTGTCTCCCAAGCACCAGATAGTCAACTTTTGCCATGATCTTCATGCGTTATAGTAAACTAAGTTATTCTAACAATATTAAATAAAGCTATCTACAAATCATGAGTTAGATTAGTTCTCTGGAGAAATAGAGATTGTAAATAATAATAATGGCTTTGCATACCAGACAATAAATTATTATACTATATATTATACTGTATTAAATTTTAGTGAAAGAGAATGAGGTTTTACAAGTAAATCAATCAACTGAATGTTTTAACTGAGAATAAATTTGCCTCTACTGATACTGAAAAGTGTTGGAAAACACATTCAAATAAGTAAGCATTATAGTTTGACAAAAGATTCAGAAGGCATGCCGTGTGCAGAAGTAACTAAAACCTTGGTCAAATCACCACATTCTTCCTTCCTTCATTCATTCTTCATGTATTGATTACAGATCAAATGAACTGGGAATACACGAAGATGTTAGTATTTAACTGATTTGCTTTCTTCACCAGTGAATCTTGTGTTCCCAGAAACTATTTACAATATACATAGCACTCTGTATTTGAAGTCCCACTATCTAAATATCTGGTCTAGTCATTTGGAAAACATGTCTACTCAAAATTTACTACCTAAATTGTAAACTTACTGTTAGGATCTCTTAGGTACTCCAACAAAAATGATTACCTTCTACCAGAGTCCTGTCCAGAGGATATAGAATATACTACAACAGTATCTCAACTGTTCTCCTGATAACATTGTTTCTTGTATTGTTTTAACCTGTTGTACATTATCATTATTATTTTCCCACCCATTCCTGGAGGGTTTCACCATTTTTTAGTCCCAGTATTTGCTCATAGCACCTGTTCTTTGCAATGTGGAAAGAAATGTGATTAATTTTGAATGCGGCTCAATATCATGGGATATTGCCCAAAACAGATCTGCTAATGAGTTCATCCAATATTAAATGATTATGTATTTAGTATTTCTGCTGGTGCGGGGGATGGGGGGGAGTCGGACAGCAGATGTTTATTTTTCACAGTTATGAGAGCTACAAAGTCCAAGATCAAGTTTCCAGTGTGGCTGAGTTTTTGGTAAATGCCCTCATCTAAGTGCACAGATGGCTTCCTTCATGCTGTGCTCTCACATGGTGGAGAAAGAGAGAGAGCTAGTTTTCTGGTCTCTTCCTATAAGGATACTAATCTCATCATGGGGATCCCACTCTCATGACCTCATGTAAACCTAATTAGGCCAAAAGCTTCCACCTCCAAATATGTATTTGATATTTTAACTGCTGTGTATTATGTAAAAACCCTTGGTAGCTAGTAATTTAGGCATTTTTAAACTTTTTAGTGATTTAAGGAAACTAGAATTTTAGAGAAGAGCTGGGAATGCATTGTTGGTTTTCCTACCTAAAATAATGAAATATAGATGTCTACTATCCATGAATTTATATTCCAAAATATTTAATAAACAAATTAGAGTGAAATATTGGGAGAGGCCTGGATTTGAGCTGGAGAACTCTAAGAGAATATTTCCGACACCACTTCCTCCCACAACAATTAATGGCATTGATAGTGGTGATGATTTCAAGGGTGTACACATTTCTCCAGACTCATTAAGACATATACATTAAGTATCTAAGCTTTGTGCATTCAATTATACCTCAATAAAATGTTTTTTTAAATAATGACCACAAACCAACATGAATTTTAATTTTAGCTATTCTCATATATATTGAAAAACTTACTGTGCATTAAAATGTTGCACTTATTAATATAAAGTTTTTATAATCACAAAAAGCAGCATAGTAGAAAAATCACTGGACATTTAATCTTAGCATTAAAGTAACTACACAAGGGCAGGGTGGCTCAGTGGGTTGGGCCTCTGCCTTCGGCTCGGGTCATGGTCTCAGGGTCCTGGGATCAAGCCCCGCATCGGGCTCTCTGCTCAGCAGGGAGCCTGCTTTCCCCTCTCTCTTTGCCTGCCTCTCTGCCTTCTTGTGATCTCTCTCTCTGTCGAATAAATAAATAAAATATTAAAAAAATAAAATAAAACAAAATAAAGTAACTACATAACTTTGGAAAAATCTCATTACTTCTTTGTGCCTCTGTAAAATTAGCATAATTATTATTTGGCATATCTCATAAGGTTGTTGTGAGTCTCAAACAAGTTAACATATGGGGATGTGCTATGAAGAGTTCCATTATCATATAAATACTAGGCATTAGTTCTACCTTGTAGATAAGAGGTAGTGGCAGCTATCACCTTGGGTCTGACCAAGGAATGTAAGAAGACATAACATAGCAAATGTATGTCAATTAGTCATTTCCCCAAGCCTACCTGAGCTTATTTTTGGCCATAACACTCTCTCTGGAAGTTTTATTTTGCTCTGAAATTTTCTATATTAGTAGTTTTACTCCAGTGAAACTGTCTTTCTGTGTTCTTTCTATATATGTGATATTCTCAAAGGCAACAAATTCTGGAGAAACAATTCTACCAACTGATAATAAAGGGTCTTATGAGTCTGCAAGGACTTGGAGACTTTAGTAATCAGTTGACATTCAGATTGTGTCTATATTACAAACAAATGATTGGGAAATGAGTAAAGTAAGATGCAGGTGTCAGTTTCTTAGTATGAAAATAATGTGTGTCCCATAAAAAGTTACATCAAAAGACTTAGTTCAAGTTCTCATGTTTGAGAGAGATTGCAAGTCTGATTGCTTCCTCTTAAGACATCTTAGTCAGGTATTACCCTTTTTTACTTTGTTCTGCTTTTCTTTCTGGATTCTCAGAAACAAGGGTGGGGAGTGATGAACTGTAAATCTGACATTGGACCTGAGTGGCTTTATATTTAAGGGTACAGGATGTCTCAAGAAAAGAGCAATAACTTTAGCATAACAGTACCCAGATAGCACCTGCCTCTTACTATTTATATGAACTTGGACAAGTTGTTTAACATCACTCAGCCTTAGTTTCATTACCTGTAAAGTGGACATAATGACTCTCTCGCTTCTCACAGAGTTATTATGAGAATACAGCTAAAATAATGAATTAATGTAAGCCTTGCTATAGACCATTATATAAATTTGGGGACTTAAAATTATTTTTATATTCTGAATAAAAATGTTTTCTTGATAGGAGTGGCCATATTATTTTGATTTTGAAAAAGCAAAGACACAGGAAAGAGTTGAATCTATTTTCTATCCCTCCACATCATTCAGAATGAAGAAGAAATCACTACTTTTGTTTTCTGTGAAATTAGATCATGGAGAAGCTGAAATGTACAATTTTAGTGCTGGAGGTCTAGGACATAACAATCCAATATAACTTAAAGTATATAAATAAAATAGTAGTCTGAGAATATGTTTCCAGTGCTCTACCCTTCCTATATCACTGCTTAGATAACTAACCACTAAAATAACCCTGTGTGAGTGTTGGGACTGGCAGATGAGGTCGGATAGAGCTGAGACTGTGTCCAGAAGAATTTGCAGATTTGGAGATGTTGTTGTTTTTAACTACAGGGCCAGTTAAAGACCCAGCAATTTGGATATTAGCAAATTCCTCTTGCCCTGTAAGGATTTGCAGGCAGTCAGTAAGTATGTGTAGAATCCCATCTGAACTAGAAGGTATATATGTTTAAGATTCATTAAAAACTTCCAAATTATTATGGCAGTTGGTATGTGGGGGCTGTACTGAAAGGAAATTTGATCAATTCAACCAAACTAAAGAATCTGAAGTAGTGGGGAAAGAATCTACAAAATATAGCATATACTAAAAATAATGTATAAATATTTCTCACCTGTTAATTTGGATGTTACTGTGCTAAATTGCCATAGCAAAAGAAAATCCTTCAGATTGTGTAAAAAGTATGTTCTATAAGAAAAGCTCATAAAATAAAGTGACAAAAAAGTTAAAAAATTAAGGAAGGCATGTATTGCATGGAGCACTGGGTGTTGTACATAAACAATGAATCTTGGAACACTGCATCAAAAACTAATGATGTATTTTATGGTGACTAACATAACACAATAAGAAAAAATAAAAGTGAAGGCAAAAAGATACCAGGCAAATGCAAATAGTAGAAGAATGAGATTGGCAGTATTTTTTTTTTTTTGAGATTGGCAGTATTAATATAGGAGATACGAGAATTTAAGAGCAAACGCCACAAGTAAGATGAAGAGTGGAATGATAATAGTATAATTAAGGTGATTATGCAGTTTTTCATCCAAATGGGAGACTTTTATGAGGCTTTATTAATGACCCTGGGACAAAAATAATGAAGATGTGATAATTTTAACCATTTAATGCAAAAACATAGTGACAAAATTCGAAATAGAAAAATATATTATGCAACAAGAAATGGATAAAATCATAGTTAGAGGTGTTAGTATGTATTTTTTAGTTCTTGATCTACTAAGTGAGTTAAAAAAATAGAGAAAATGGAATTTGTGTAATAACCTCAGTAAGATTGATACACAACTTTGAACATTAAAAATAGAGAATATAAATAGTCATGATATAGAAAGAAATTGTTCAGGCATTTGGCCATAAGGATATTAATAATGATGTTAATAGTAATAATATTTATTTATTATGAACAACTATTTCATGGAATAGAGATTGTATTAATTCATTCTCTTGACCACAATTTAATAAATTTAGAAGTCAACATTAAGGAGACACACTCTTAACCTTAAACATTTAAAAATATTTTGTTAAATAAGCTCTAAATTGAGGTAAAAACAAAACATAAATGATAAATTATTTACAAAATGATAAAAATAGGGATCCTTCATGTCATTCTGTGGCATACAGAGTCAACTGAGGAAAGTATTTATTTAATTTTTCTATTTTGGTTATTTAAAACAAAGACTGAACACAGTGAACTAAATATTGAGCTTCAAAAATAAGTAAAATAATAATAAAATGAACCAAAAGAAAGAGGAAGATATTAATAAAGCTAAACTGAAATTACATATAAAACAATATTAGTGAAAAAGAGCCATATGGGTAATAATGACAAAATAAAGAGTGAATATAATGGCATAAGGAAATAGTCACTTAATAAAACTGTTGCCCAGTTCAGTATAACCAAAATTTATAATGGATAAAATATTTTGAAGACATGGCATTTATAAATTCTTTATGTCAGATTACATATATTGTTTCACTGAAAACATACTTATTTTCTCCTCCCTATCACCACTCAGTCTGATATACTGACCCCAGAGCCATTTTCCTCTTTAAGTGGTGTAAAACTAGAACACAATTTTCATTTCATAATAAAAATCCAATTTCTAACACAGAGGCATAACATTGCACATAGACAGGAGCCCTCCTATCACCTCGATAGCATAAGTTCCATGGAGTAAGATTGTTTTAACTGCTGTTAAACTTTGACGTATTACATCCTTCCTTCTGATCTCTGCTAAGGAAAAAAATAAAGGAGATGAATAACCTGAAACTTCCAAAGACATTTCAAACGTCATGTGTCACTGAGAAGATAAAGGTTAGGAAAAAGACTATATAGAATTAATACTTTTTAAAATGCTTCCTTTGAGCTTTACCTGTTTTCACTTTAATGAGGAACATGAGATGGGATTCTCACTCAGTATACAATTGGGTACAGTGCACAGACCATTTGGTTCTCAACAAAAATTCCTTCTTCGGTTCCCATTGGAGTGTCAACAAATGGAAATAACCCTCTTTATAATCCTAAAACAGGATTTTCCCAGAATTTGATATTCAATTCTAGTTGTTGGTTTAGTCCTAATTCGTGTCATATTTCCATCTCTATTTGAACCTCCTCCATCATCTTTAAATCTTCCTGTGAAGCCACCAGAAGACAACCTCTGTAGACTCATCCTGTCACATCTGCACACCTAGTTGCATTTATATTCATATACTCCATTTGCCCTCATTTTAGCCTAAACTGTCAGTGCTTCCAGATAAGCTCACCTCCTCCATTTGTACATTAAATCGCATTCCCTCTTCCCTATTTGAAGACATGGATCCAGCACTTCTCACCTTTCCCATGAGTTTCCTTTCTAGGGTTATATCTAATCATCATATAACATGCTGTTTAATTGTTATATAGTTGGCTGCACAATGAGCATATACTTTGTGTCCAGTCCAGTGATAGAAGGTGTGAGAATATCTTTACTCAAAGTAAAAGTTAGGCTTCTTTCATCGGAAGAGCATCTGTACTGCTGGGCAAATCATTACTGACCTTCCTTTATTTTTGCATAGTGCTTTCCACTTTCTAGTGAGGTAAGTAGGGCAGGTATTATCACCATCCTCATAATCATCTCTTCATCATATTTATCATCATCATCTTTACTGTCAATCATCATCATAGAAGCAGCTAAAATGAAATAAGCATTTATTTTATGCTAAGTGCTAAGTGTGTCATGTACATTATCTCATTTAATATTAAAAATCCTCCATATATAGTAGGTGATATTATGAACTGATGCTCATAGAAGTCATGTGATTCACTCTGACTTATTTCACTATTTAGTTCATCCATGCTGTCTAAATGGCACGATCTCATCCTTTTTTATAGTTGTGTAATATTCCTGTGTGTGTGTGTGTGTGTGTGTGTGTGTGTGTACACACCACATCTTCTTTATCCATTTACCTAGTGTCGGATACTTAAGTTGCTTCTGTATCTTGGCTATTGTAAATAATGCTACAATAAACATAGAGGTGCATATATCTTTCTGAATTGGGGTTTTAATTCTCTTTGGGTAAATACCCCATAGTGGAACTATTGGATCATATGGTATTTCTATTTTTAATTTCTTGAGGAAACTCCATACTGTCTTCCACAGTGGCTATACTAATTTATTTTCCCAACAACAATGTACAAGGGTTCCTTTTTCTCTACCCTAAAAAGGCAAAGCCAAAATCTGAATTTAGGTTGATCTGACTCTAAACCTTTGCTCTTAGTCACTATTTTCAAACAAAGAAACTGAGGCTCAAGAGAGTTTAACTAACTTGACCATGACTAGTAAGCAATAGTCTTTCAACTCTTTTCACCACTAGGGTAAAATGATGATCAAGGTGTGAGAGATGTGTGCTGTATGAGTTCAGAGAAGACACTTAGTGTGTGCTAAAGAACAAAGGAGGGAATTAAATAGTAGAGCCAGGTTTTTACCTTTGTAAGAACTGTGCTTCATTATTTCTTACCAAAAAGTAATAGGTGAGAATAAAGTAAAACTTCTTGGGTAAAATTATGTCTTTAGGTATACATTACTTATCATTAAATGCTTACTAACACTGTGAGAAATTGGCCTTGAACTTCAGTCATTTAAATGTAATTAAAGTTTTTTCTTGTTAAGCTACTATTTGACATTTGGAAATGTCAGACTCTATTGCAAGTTGAAAAGAAAATCCCCATAGCTACTTGGAGAGAGGCAGGAAGGTTTTTGGTTGGTTTCACATTTACTCAAACATCATGTGTCTCCAGTGGCATGCCCAATGGATTTGTCCAACCAATTAAGTTATGGACTCCATATCTTAATGGACTTCATTATTGAAAGATTTGAATTCTGTAGAGGAGTCTGTTGCCTTTTAATGATCAGCTCTGCCTTCTTGGTGAAAGTGCTAATAAATCTATCTCAGAAAAATAATGTAAGAGATATTCTCTGTATCTTTATGTTGGTTCCAATTCATGCTCCAGTTTGACAGTTTCCAAAAGAAGCATGCCAGCAACAGCATCCACAGCCCCTGATGTCAACAATTTTATTCTTAGCCATAGGTGTTGGTGTTATGTGCCCTCTCACCTGCCCCATATGTCCTGTCCATACACACATGTTAAATTCCTCAATGATCTTAAAGCTTTCAGAAAAAGTAACTCCTACTACAACCACAAAAAGTTGGTGAACTACCCCTTTATTGTTAGGTATGACTTCTAAAAAGTAACACATGTGTTCAAAACTGAGAAATCTTAATGCATAAAAGACATTAAAAAGGGCCAGGAGATTTGAGCTATTGTCTTTGCTTTTAGTATTTTGACTTGAGTACTTTTATCCCTCAGGTGTCCCCAAGCTACTCCTAATACGCCAACAGTTCTCCACATTCTTACTTTATCACTGTATCAGGCCACATTGCTTGATGATAGGAGTGGAGTCTAGCTATTCTGCAGACTTGGAGCAGTTGAAGAGGAGTGAAAAATCTCATTTGCTAAAAATGTTAGAAGGCTTAGAAAAGTGTTGGAAGGAATTAAATGTGCCAAAGAAGTGCCATCTCTTTAAGAAGATAAGGATTCGTTCTCCATTGTCAGTTGCATAAGTCTTCCCACTGCCTTTACTCTAGGAAGTAAATATTGAGTCAAAAGAAATGGATATTATTTGCTCAAACTCTGGATCACCAGTCTTACGTAGCCCAAGAGTTTCTGTGAACATAAATATGGAAGAGATAGTTATTGAATGTAGTTTCAACAGTGACACCCAAATATTAGGTATGCATAGAATTTTAACATTGTGCCTATTGGCCCATCTGTTCAATGGACCCTTGCCCACTGCAAGGAGATGTAAGAATAAATTTTCCCTTTTGATGAATCTAACCAATTACTACTACTCTCCTCTCTGGCTTGATAGTGCAAGAGCCCTGGAGAGATATGTAATTATTGTTACAAACCTAATGCTTTCCATTTTCTGAATTGAAGCAAAACCCATTGAATTTGCAGAGAATGTCCCTGAAGCAAAAAAGTAACAGCTGGGCCCTCTTTGGTAATGGGTCTGCAGCACTGAAAAACAAAATCTAGCATTTAAATGGCATAAATGAGTGACTAATAGGGCTTGATATCTCACAGAGTACAGGAGTCATTCATCAATAGTGAAATTTTTATCATGATGAGAGGAGGATGTGAGAGGAATTTTAGGGCTCTGTTTTACAAAATGTGCCTCTTGTGTTCATTCACATTTCTTCAAGAAGTAAGGAAATTAATAAAGAATAAGAAATGAGTCAAACATCCACATTGTCCACCTGAAAGGATATCTATAATGAATGCTTGAAAATGACTTTCCAGGGATTTAGGCATTATTTTTAGGTGTGGATAAATGCAACTGGTACCTTACACAAATGTATTCAAAGCTCTCAGCAAAATGTATTCTTTTTCAAACTCACGAATGTATTTTGATTATTAAGTTCTCAAATTTGAGCATGTTCCTTAATTACCTGAAAGACTTATTAAAACATAGATTACTTGGCCTTAGTCTCAGAATATTTGATTTAATGGGTCTGAAGTGAGAATCAAGTATTTGCATTTCTAATAAGTTTTGAAGTGATTCTGGTACTCCTGGACCAAGAACCTTCAAGTACCACACTTGGAAAATCACTGGATTAAAAAAAGGACATCCTTGATATTAGTGGGGATAGTAATAAGGACTTCTAATTCTGTAACACAGCACCATACTTCCAAGTGGCTCATAGCAAAATATGACTTCTTACGTGTCACCTGAATATGTCTGGTAGGAACAGGAAGAAATCATTATTCTCATTTTAGAGATGAGAAACCGAGGCCTGATTTATATAATTATTTGTTAAGAAATTCTAGAATGTGGCAGTTTCTCTTGTCTAAGTTCTGCCTCCCCAAACTCGAAACTCCCCCCCACACACACACACATGTGCATGCATAGACACACAGGTTTGGACATTTGTAAAGAAAGACTTTATTAAATGGGGGTTATTGCAATAGGGATGGGGGGGGGACTATTACAGCAGAGAGACACTCAAAGACCAAGCCGAGGAAATCAAATAAGCAGAGACTATTGGATATGTGGTTGGGAAAGAAGAAGCAGAGTTGCTAAAACTGCTAGAGGAACCTTGAAGCTTAAAAATTATATCAAATGTTGTAATAACCAGAAAATTGAGGCAGACCATGTTTGCACATGAGGTATAGATCTGGGCTTGAGAAGAAGCAAACAAGTTAAAGTGTGAGAAATTCATTTAAGTTTAGGGCTTAGATGTCCTTGTCAAAACAGCCTATAATCATGTCAAGCACAAAGGTTGATTAGCCTTGTCACTCCCCAGCTGACTGGAATATCCTTGGAAGTAAAAGTTAACTACTTCTGTTCCATATGAAGTATGCTATTATCTCTACTTGAGAGTAAGGACTTAATTGAATCAGGATTTAGACAAAGCAATGTTATAAATGGGATGCTTCTCATTTTGTCTCCTCTTGTACAAATAAAGTTTTACAGGAAAAAAAAATCTGTTGTTTGGCTAGCCACAAGCCAAATACTTATCTGGCCTTTTATTTAAGAATATTTTTCAACATAAAGCAAGAAGGGACACAGTAGGAGAAAAATAGTTTTGGTCAAACCATATAGTTGAGAAAATTTTCCTGTAGACCTAGATTCATTAACTCACTGTCAATAGTCACTTTGATAAAGGCATTCAGAAGAAGAGACTCTACATATAAAAATGTATGTATTTGTATATTACCCCTTACACAAATTATTCTGTGGATATTTAAATGAGTTTTGTAATCAAGAGAGTTCTCAAATTGGAAAAGTTAGAATGGTAGAGCCAAAAGAAGAGCTAAATTCTCTAAAGCTACCAAAAAAAAGTAAACATCCATGACCTCCAAATGGCCCAGATCCTGATGATTACTTCAGTTTGCCAGTTTTCTCAATGGATTTAGGTGGTCATCAGCATCCATCATGGCAGCCGTCTAAATGAACATGCCAGCAATGTCACAGTCTGGTTCATGTACTATCTATAGACAGAGTCTGACTACCTTTCCTCATCTAACGAACTAATCAGACACACAGCATCTGCCACATTTGGACCTCAGCCCCTTTGCAAAATTGTCAAAAAGGTTAACAAAGAAAATGCAAAAAGAAACTGGAAAAGCAAATAAAACCTCTGTTAAATAACAATTCAATTCTAAAATAATTACAACTATTGTCTTTGGGCTGTTTTTACTTACATTTTAGCATTGATACTTCAAGGTGTTTTCTTGTGCTTAATTGTAGTTCTACATTAAACTTGTATGGCATACCATTTTTGAGACCTATATAAAGAAATAAACACTAGAGTAAAATGATTATGTTTCTAAATTAACAACTGGTGCTAAGGAAGTCAATATCTAATTAAGTATTCTCTAATTGCCATAATCGTGAGAAAGTATACTGAATATTTACCTCTATAAATCACTGGAATGGACTAGACATAGGGAATGCAAAGTTTTACAAGACATGTACATACAGTCTGTACAAATAATCTGATAAGTATCTGTACCCATAGCAAGTGCCAAGTTGACAACACAGACAATAAATGCTACCAGAATTCTGAAGACAAAGAGATGATCGGGTTAACTCAATATTTCTGGGAAGATGTAGGGAATATTTAAAGAATATATGTTACTTAGATAAGTTGATTATAGGGAGGAAATATAATAGATCAGAACAGTTAATGAAACAAAGATGATGTATGTCATGTTTTGAACCAATATGCCTAAACAGAAGGATTAACAGTAAAGAAGTCGTCTATACCCCTGATCCTGGTCAACTTTCTGTCTCATTAGAGTTGATAGCATGGTATGTCTGGTGAGAGCACAAGCCTTAAAGTTAAATTCTGATTCTTCAATACTAGATTCGCTGAACCTCTCTCTGCCTCCATTTTCTAAAACAAAACACACACACACACACACATACACACACACACACACGTGCGCACACACAACTGACATCAACAATAAACAGATGGTAGCATCTATCTCCTAGGGTTACTGTGAGAAGTAAATGATACATACATAGATAATATAGATACCCTAACAGAGAATGAACTTAATTCAATTTATTTTCCCTGTATTTGCTGTTGACCACAAATGGTGGAGATAACAGATCTGTCAAATATCCCTCACCAAAGAAAAACAACTCAAAATACCTAATGCACCTAACAGTGACCCAATAGTCATTATCTTTGCTTCCAAGAGGTAGCTTTATACCTTTGGAGAAGGAAAAATGTCATTTTTAAATGAGATTTAAGTTTTGTGATTTCATTCTCTTCTATGTCTTGACCATGATTTTTTTTTTTTGGCTCAAATTCATAAAATTCCATTTTGTAACATACAGACTCTCAGAACTAAAAGAGACCTTAAGTATTATTTCTATACTAACCAACTTTGAACAGTTTTACCCACTCATTTCCATCTTGACAGATATGGCAGTGCCAGTGCACCTGTGGAAAGCAAACATCAGTAGCCTGAGCTCTCTCAGGTCTGAGAGTCATTAAAATTCCTCTTCATCTGCAGTTGGATTTGATTTGAACTGAACCCAACTTTTTAAAACTAAGAACCATGCCAGAATCACTCTGCATAGCTGACAATATGTGTATATTTAATTTGACTTGTCTGGTGAAAGCATGGACCATACGATGCTATGGGAATAGCAAACTGTATGAAGTTTCACAAATGCACTGTTTTCTTGGGCCTCCCTGCCTCTGTACTTTCTGTTTCATCTCTGCTAAAATGACCTATTCTTCCACCCTGTTACTCCCCTACAATTCTTTATTCCTTTTTTGAAAATGATTTTCTTTATTTATTTGAGGGAGAGAGAGAGAAGGACAGGGGGAGGAGAAGAGGGAGAAGGAGAAGCAGACTCCCTGTTGAGCAGGGAAACTGACATAGGGCACAATGTGGGGCTCAATCCCAGGACTCTGGGATCATAACCTGAGCTCAAGGCAGATGCTTAACCAACTGAGCCACCCAGGCTCCCTGACAATTATCTATTCTCTTAAGCCCCATCTGATTCTCACAGGCCAACTTAGTTGCTGCTCCTTTTGAACTTTCATTGCACTTTCTACATATTTAGGTATATTAATGTTTATAGACTTAGTAGACCACATAGCGAACTGATTAAATGTCTGTATCCTTCTTAAGAAGTGATATCTTGAGGGTACCAAGTTCATCTTTGTATCCTAACACCTAGGATAAAGCATAGCACATAATAAGTATTTAATATTAGTTTGATGAGTGATGAATGAATAGAATCAAAGTCACTTTACATCACAGAGGTTGTCATTTATTTTTCTCTGCCATTGCCCTCTTTCCTAATTCTGCGATCTCACAAATTCATTAAAGTAAGGAATGAAATTGGAGACAGAGTAGGTGGATGGCTTACCAGCCCAATGTCACAACTGAAGATAGTGCTCAAACTGCATACCCTACTGTCACTGGTTAGTGAGAGCATCTCCATATAAGTACCTCATATTAAATGTGGGGTGAAGAGATCCCCTGGCACTTTGGATGGCAGTTTTTAGCAATAAAACTGTTTATCATTGATATAATCATTATTCCTATTTGAGTACCTCATTGAAATAGGAACCAAACACTCACTGTCTCTTGCCTGAAATCCTGTCACAGAAATGTCTGTAGAGAAAGAGGACAAAGAAAACACTGTTGTTTTCTTCCACATTAAATATGTTTTCACTGTGATATTATCTTATTCAGGATCAGAATTTGCTCATGCTATTCTGTTCCTGTGAAGCTTAGGAAGGGTTTCTTACTGCAGTGACTGCTTCGGTAATCTCTAGAATATATAGTGAATATAACCAGATTGACCTTTACAGAGGCACAATAGAAGGGACATTGATGTGGCAAGCTAGAAAGATAATTTTAATTGCTATGAGGTTTCACACTCATTGTCAGAAAACTAGTCTCCCAGTTGATTGAAGAGATCCTTCCATTTAAATAATAATTCTTTTCTACTCCTGGGAGTTATTCAAAGCTTCACTTCTATTACCTTTTGTATCCTCCCAGCTGCCTGTTAAGACTGGAAGGTAGGTAGCATTTTCCCTTGGGAAAATATGTTTCTCTTCCCCCAAGACACTGATGTTGAATCTGGATAGAGAGGTTCTGGGATGTGTCTTTTATTTCAAAAATTTTAAATGGCCCCCAAAGGTTTTAAAAGGGAATTAGAAATTCAGAGGACCACCTTTAAAAAGTGTCACTGTGCATTAAAATGCAGTCTAGTCCAGGTCCAGGGTAAAGTAGTCTGGAGGAGGTATGGTAAAGCTAGGAATATATTTAAGAGGAGAAGCTGAGGAAGACAACAAGGCCTTCAAGAGGTCACATAAGAATAGCGGTAAATAGAGGATCCAAAGTCTTGAAAGTAAGACAAGGCGAATGGAAGTAGCACTCAGGGAAGACCTATCAAGTACCAAAGCCTGTGCTAGATAATTTACGTACCTGTGAACTATGTGTTAGTATACCCATTTTACAGAGAACAAACTGAGAACCAGGCAGGTGAAATAACTTACTAAAGCTTGCACAGCTAATGAGTATGAAATTAAGAAGATCTTGTAATGAGGCAGTAAAAATTCCAGGGACTTCAGGTATGTGACAGCAGAAGTGTTTATAATGATTATTTTTATTGCTGAATATAGGATTGCTGAATAGCACATAGCTTGAAGAAGCCTTTAGACCTCTATGATATGTAGTTTGTTTGTTGATGTTCCTTTAGATTTTAATTAAGCCTTATTATTTACCCAATCTGTGTAAAATATAGTATAGTATAGTATAGGGCATTGTATTGGACAAGAGGAAAGACATGAAATACTGCTAAAGGAGATAAAAAGTGTTGGTAGGGGTGCCTGGGTGACTCAATTGATAAAGCATCTGTCTTCAGCTCAGGTAATAATCCCAGGGTCCTGGGATCAAGCCCCGCATTGGGCTCTCTGCTCACTTGGGAGTCTGTTTCGCACTCTCCCTATGCCCCTTCACCCAGTCGTGCCTTCCCTCCCTCTCTCTCTTTCATAAATAAATGACATCCTTAAAAAAAAAAAAGAGTTGGTGATTCCCTATAAATGGAACCAGGGCTTCTTTTTTAGGGGGAAACCTACTCCTTTGCACACTAAGGAGGTTGTGGCACTGGGGAATCTACCAGTGTGTGAGATCAGGTATTAGAGGGCCGTTAGCTGATAAATAAAGAAACTAAGGTGCAGAGAAATGAAACAATTTGCCTGAGATGGCACCTTTAGCTTAGAGTCATTGCTGAGGTTAAGTCAAGAGTCTCTTGACTCCCAATACTGTGCTTATTTCTGAATGATTTCTTCCCTCCCTCCACTGATTTATATAGGTATTAAAAAAAAATTTCATTCATAGGGACCTAGCTTTGCCTCTGAGCCTATTTAACATAAAGTTGATTGGTATATTATTTTTCATTAAAGTTTTTGAAAAGGGCAGTTCCTGACCTCCTGCTCCTGCCAGCAGAATGTCTTATGATGTATTATAGCAATGACATTCCACTGATTGGTCCACAGGCTCTCACTAGACCTCTTTGGAGAAGAAGCAAGAATGTTAAGACGCCCTCAAGGAAAATATGATAGAAATAATATATTCTTTCAAAAGAACAGATATCAGTATTTGCTGTTCACTGGCATTTTTATATGATGTGTTTGGTAGATGAGAGAGAAAAGAGAGGACAGAAAAATGAAAGGTCATTTTAAAACGTTAATGAATATTTTTACAAGGATTACATTCAGAATTTGGATACTTTTTAATACACAGTGAAGGCCAAGTTATTGCCCTCAAGGAGCTAAGCATCTAGGATGAGAGAAAATTTGTTCCAAGAGTAATATTTACTTAAATGAGGATGTCAGGGCTGGAAGGAAATTTCTTTTCCAAATATCTCGGGCTTATTCCTGTCTGACTTCTCTTGGGATTTGTTGTTTGACAATGTTATAACATCAGAAGCCATTCCAGCTCCATTTTTTAGCCCTTATAGTTATTAAATACATTTTTTATGTGAAATCTATTTAAAATTTTAATCTATACCTGACCTCTTTCCTCTGGATGTACATGAAATACATTTATTCTATAATAATATTATATTTATTATATATAATATTCTAGAATATTCATATATGAATATTCTATCTAGAATATTCATATATGAATATTCTATCTAGAATATTCTAGAATATATTAATATTTATAATATTTATAAATGAATAAATAAATTTATAAATTTTATATTTATAATATTTATTATATTCCATATAATAAATATTCTAGAATATTATATACTAGATATAGTATATCTATATATACTATATCTATATATCTATCTATATCTATCTATATCTATATATCTATATATATCTATATACATCTAGTATATCTATATATATCTATAGATATAGTATATCTAGTATATAATATTCTAGATATATATATTCTAGTATATATATAATATAATATTCTAGAATAAATGTATTCTATTTATGTATATGAAGACACCAGCCATATACTCTTCTAAGCTTCTGTTTCCCAAGCTAATCCCCTTCAGTTCCTCAGTTCTTTTTCAAGTGTATGATTTCTTGATCATTCACCAATTTTGGTCATCTTTCTCTGAATACGCCTGTAATAATATGTCAAGAGTTTTCTTAAAATACATAATTCAGAGCTTAAAACAGTGCTCTTGAACCATCCTGACTAGATAAAGGAGTCTCATTACCTTCATGGTTCTCCCCACTATCTTTCTATAGATGCAATCTTATATAACAATAGTTTCTTTTTTAGTTTGCACACCACTTCCCATTACTATTTTATCTTGAGCTTAGAGTCATTTCAATACACACTCTTTTTTTTCCACATAGATTGGTAAAAAATATGCCTTGTAATATTACATTATTTACAGCTAAATGCTAGTGTTTCTCTATAATGGTGACTCAAGTGTTCTGTCTCTGCTTCCACTGATCCCTGCAGTTATTGGCTAGCTTTCTTTCTGTTCTCACATTTAGACTTATCCAGTTGAAGATACTAGTTTAGCCAATCATTGTACAACATTAGCGAACCTTTACTGGTTTGTATTATGATTTGAGCTACCCCATTGTTGTCCAGTTTTTAGATTGTTGCCATTGTTTTAGACATCAGTATTCGGTCCAGCCAGCTGTTGCTTATTGTTACAAGTCCATGGGGCAACATATTATACAGGGAAATGCTCAGAAAGGAGCTGTAGGCCAGGTAGCTTTTAATACTTTGAAACATTTTTTGTCTAATAGGCACTTTATTACCTAAAAATCTTGGAATTCTTTTGGATTTTAGTTGTTCTCTGTTTTGCTCTTTATTCATTCAGAATATCATTTTGTTATTTAAGTCAAGGGTCATTTGATGGCAAGGAAAAGAAACACAACCAAGTTAATCTAAGCTAGTTTAATCAAAAAAGGAAATTTATGGGAAGTATATAGGGTTATCTCACAGAGAATCAACAATAAGAAGTGAAACTAGATACATGAAAGACTTTCTAAAACAGAAAAGCTACCAGAAACCATCTCTCTCACTCTCTTTCTGGGGCCACATAGCCTTGACTATGATTTTCTCTGTGCAGCTGTTTTTTATTTCCCCTATGCCTCTCTTCAGACTGGCTCCATTTATACATGAGCTCTAATAACAGTCTCAAAATAATGTATTTAGCACTCTTCCAAATTCAGCATCTGTAGCTAAATGATCCAGCTCCTACAGATTGCTCTGATTAGTCCAACCCAGCCATTGAATTGGTTTCCCTTGAGTTAGGTCCAATCATCTGTGATAAGACAAGAGTGAGAGCACATAATGCAAACGTGCTGCTAGGAGCCATCCCTGCGAGGGGAGTAGTCTTAGAGAAGAGGAGAATAGGCTGCACAGGAATCCCAACATGCACCAAATACATTTTTCCCTTTTCAGTTAGAATATTTTCCTTGATAAGACCCTTCATTATAACAGATACAGATCGCAAATAAGCACATGAAAAGATGATCAACATCATTAGTGGTCAGAGAAATGCAAATTAAAACCAGAAACTCACATCTACTGGAATGAGGGAAAAGGTAGTAGCAAGAATATTGAGCAATTAGAACTCAGTCCAAACTGGTAAAGTCATTTTAGAACACAGTTTGGTAGTTTCTGATAAAGCTAGTCGTATGCTTAAAAAAAAAAAAAAAAAAAAAAAAAGCTAGTCGTATGCTTGTCATATGAGTCGTCAATCCTCCTCTTAGATATTTACCCAATAGAGATGAAGACATGTCCTCACTAAAACTTGTACATGAATATATATAACAGCTTAATTCATGATCACACACACACACACACACACACACACACAAACCAAAGTAGAAATAACCCCAACTATTCATGAATTGGTAACTGACTGAGCAGTGTGTGATACGTTTGTAGAAAGGAATACTGCTCAGCAATAAAAAGAAAGACATACTGAAATAAGCAATCACATGGATCAATCACAAAAGCATTATGCTAAGTGAAGACAGCCAGAGCCAAAAAGGCTATATATTATACGCTTATATTTTTAGGATGCTCTAACTAATAGCAGAACTATAGGGACAGAGAGCAGCTGATCAGTAGCTGCTGGGAGCTTGTGATGGAGGAGGGAACTTGACAAACGTGTACCAAAAAAAGAGTCTTAAAGCAACAGAAATAATCTATATGTTGATTTTGGTTATGGTTATTCAGCTTTACACATCTTTCACAATTCATTCACATTTCACAATAGAATTAAATTGAATTCAATTCTGTATACCTAAAAAAGTTGAATTTTACTTTATAGACATCATACCTGGGTATATCTGGCTTGAGGAAAACGTTTACTTTCCTCGACAGGGAAGGCAGAAACAAAACAAAAATGCAGCGACAGTGGTCAAGATTGGTGTAGTTTAATAGAATGCCTAACACTAATTATGCAAAGGGGATTGAAGTCAGGCTTCACAGTTTCAGCTGTGATCTCTCTGCTGGCCTTTAAGATGTGGATAAGCCACTAAATACACAATCTTAGGAGTTTCACCTCAAACTATATCTTTGTTCATTCAACAAGCACCTATTAAGCTAGAAATATCCTGAGTACTCAATTGCGGACTAAATTGAAGTTGGACAAAGTCTGTAGTTTGTCTCTCTTCTGTCTCTTCTAATGTTGACCTTACACCTACCTACCCTTCCATCTACTATCAACAACCCACTGTTCTTTTACCCATCTTTTTTCCTGTGAACAAGCTGTAGAAAGAATGCTACTTTAAGGTTATAGCAAAAACTCAGAATAAATATAAGGGCTAGAGAGATTGTGAATGAAGGTCTTCTCATGTACATAATTTACCTAAAAGTAAGAGTAATTAAAGTTTTTTTGTCACATGTTTTCATGTCTAATAGTACCATATTAACCCTTAATGAAAAAGAATTTTTTTTATTATCTGTGGAATTCAGTACAAACAGCATTGCTCTAAGTTCTGTAACCAAGCGCTACTTATACATTTGCTGGTTGTAATGTTTGCTTTATATTTAGTATGGGAAGTAGTGTGCACTTTTAAAATGTTTGCTTTGCCTCTCTCTGATTTACAGTCTCACAATTTACAATAAATGGAAACATTCCCTTGTAGCTTATTCCTTATTTTGGAAAACAAACCTATATCTACAAGAGGTATTTTAAAAATCCATTAAAATGTTATTAGGTGAACATATTTATGAACTCCAATGACATTTATTTTCTATTCCCTGCATTGACCTTTAGCATTGTTAAGCTTGTTGGTATTGAGTTTATTTACTTTTGAAACTCCATTATAAAGAAGGCTTTAACAACATTTTAAGAAACAAGAATATGGAATAGCAAACCTAATGCAATTTACAAGTACTATTAGTAGTAACCTACTTATTTATTTGTCTTATGATATAGTTTTTCCTAGGAGAGCAAATATCTGGAGATTTGAAAACAAACAAGACTGCATAATAGCTAAGGATAGAATTTTGGCTAAGCAGAATCTAAGTAGAATCATGAGTTATAATCTATTTGTAATTCAAATAAACAAGTTGATATTAAGCAATCAGATTATACCTTTATTAGCATTATTATGAAGAGTTATTGATAAATACTTTTTTAAAAGATTTTATTTATTTACTTGATAGAGATCCCAAGTAGGCAGAGAGGCAGGCAGAGAGAGAGAGGGAAGCAGGCTCCCTGCTGAGCAGAGAGCCCAATGCAGGGTTCCATCCCAGCACCCTGGGATCATGACTGAAGCCAAAGGCAGAGGCTTTAACCCACTGAGACACCCAGACGCCCCAGATGAATAGTATATTATCTTCATTTTTTAATTTTTTTTATTTTTTTTATTTCTTTTCAGCGTAACAGTATTCATTGTTTTTGCACCACACCCAGTGCTCCATGCAATACGTGCCCTCCTTAATACCCACCACCTGGCTCCCCCAACCTCCCACCCCCAGCCCCTTCAAAACCCTCAGGTTGTTTTTCAGAGTCCATAGTCTCTCATGGTAACAGTGCATTTGAACAAATAGGGTAGAATTCCAAAACTCTTCCATTTCATAAGAAAAGAGTATACTCATGTTTGCAAAAGTGGAGTATCAAACCTGTTAACCCTTCCAGAATAGAAGTTTCCTAAGTACATTTTTATAATGGAAATTAATAGTGTAAGAACTAAATAATGACCTTGGAAAGTGAAAAATAAATCAAAGTTAATTTGTGAGCTTACAAGTTATTCTATGCCTGTTGTAGAAACTCCTATTTCTCATTAACAAGATTATCGGGGGGCTTCTGGGTGGCTCAGTTGGTTAAGTATATCCCAGGGTCCTGGGATCCAGCCCCTGCAGGGGGGGGTCCCTTCTCAGTGGGGAGTCTGCTTCTTCCCCTCTGCTATCCCCCCAATGTTTGCACGCACGTGCATGCATGCATGCTCTCTCTGAAATAAATAAATCTTTATAAAAGACATGTGGCTATCAGTAACTTGAGCATACCCATAGGAACGGACAATAGCTGAGTGCCAAACACAGAATGAGTGCTCAGTTCATTCATTCATTCATTCATTCATTTTTTTCAAAAATACTTATTGAGCACTCACTATGTGCTAGATGCTGGGGACAAAGCACTATGGAAGAGAAATATTTTTGTTCAGCCCATATGTCCATGGAACTTACATTCAGCAAATACACATTTGGTGATTAAATGAGTATTTTTCACCTCAATTATTATAAAGTGAATACCCATATAACCACCATCCAAATCAAATAAAGTATTATTAGAACTCTCAATCTCTTCTCAGTCACAACCCCTTCTATCTTCACCAGCCACAATAGCCACAAAGTCAACTTTTTTAGAAATCACCATTTTGCCTTTCTTTCATACTTTGATCACCAAGTGTTGTATTGCTAAATATTACAGTTTAGTTTCACCTACTTTTGCAATTTATATAAAGTGAATCATTTAGGATTTATAATTTTGTGTCTGGTTTCTTTTACTCAATATTGTGTTTGTTGTGTGTGTACATACATAGATCATTCTCAATGCTATTTAGTGTGATTCAGAAGTTTTAAATGAATATGCCTTTCCAGGCTTAAATTTTTTTTTAAAGATTTTATTTATTTATTTGACAGAGAGAGAGAGATCACAAGTAGGCAGAGAGGCAGGCAGAGAGAGGAGGAAGCAGGCTCACCACTGAGCAAAGAGCCCGATGCGGGGCTCGATCCCAGGACCCTGAGATCATGACCCGAGCCGAAGGCAGAGGCTTAACCCACTGAGCCACCCAGGCGCACCCAGGCTTAAATTTTTTCAACATAAAATTAACTCATGCATATTTCTAATTTTTTTCCACACTAGATGTGTTTTACTTATTCTCAAACTTCACATAAATGGAATCATATAGCAATCACTGTTTTGTGTCTGGCTTTTTTTCTCTCAAAATATTGCTTTTGCGATTTATCCATGATATCATATGCATTAGCAGTTCATACTTCAAAAAAATTTCTAAAGATACTCAATAGTATCACACAGGTTCTGAGGCTCTATTCATTTTTTTTTTCAATCTTTATCTTGTTCTTCAGATTGGTTAGTTTTCATTTATATGTCTTTGGTCTTAACAACAGGCTCATTTGTTTTATAATTGAATAATTTGATAATTCATTATGAGATTTGTATTAAAAAGAAATCATTGTGGATGTAGTGTAGTTGATGGACTGCCTGTTGGTAAGTTCAGTTCAGTGGGAGTGGGGAAAAAAGTAGGGTGGATCCGGGAATGTTAAGGATATAAAATAACACAATTTGACAACTGATTAGAAGTTGGTAATCAAAATAAATAAATAAATAAAATTAAAAAAAAGAATTTGGTAATCAAGGATAAAACCCTGGTTTCTTTGTGGGTTGTGTGTGTGTATGTGTTAGTCCTTGTCCTCCGTGAAACAATTTGACAAACTAAGAAATGATGTTTAGCTTTGATCTAGATTTTGTTAGAGGGGTTTGGCCTGGAGGTAGAGATGTCCAAATCATCAAGGTATCAATGGTAACTGGAGTCAGAGAATTGTATGAAATTACCTGAGGAGTGCGTGTTTTGTGAAGAGGGCCAAACATGGGATTCCTAACTTAAAAGACTGAGCAAAGCAAGAAGCTCACACAAAAGTTTAAAAGATGTTGGTAGAGAAGTAGGAATTAAATCAGAAAAACACTGCATTAGACATTATCATTAGTGTGAAAAAAGGAAGTGAGGTCAAACAACATAATGATAATGATGGCCATGGTGTTAGAAATTGCAGTGAAGTGATGGGAATTTCAGCAAATTGTTACCTGAGTAAACCAAGTTAGAGTTCGGACAGTGATGAATGTGAGATAATGAGGAAACAAGGAATTTTCAATTTTTAACATAACTTTGATCATGAAGAGGAAAACACTGGTAGGGAAAGGGAACTGAGGTTAAGATTTTTACATTTAAAACAGAAAAGTATAATTAAGTTACTAAAATTCAGCGATGCCTTCCAAATTAAATGAAAATATGTATACTAATATAAAAATCCATTGTATTCTTATATACTAGCAGCAAATAAAACGTCTATTTGCCATAGCATCAAAATATAAAATATTAATCTAACAAAGGACGGCCTTATTTACACCCTACAAAGTATGAAACATTGCTAAAGAAGTTTTCAAAGGACTAAATAAACGAGGGTATATGATATGTTTATGAATAAGAAAACAACATTTTAAGATGGCTTTTTTTAATACATTGGCAAGCTAATTCTAATATATATATATAGAAGTTCAGAGGACCTAGAAAAGCCACAGAAATTTGAAAACACAAAAAGAGAAAAGTTGGAGGACTTATGCTACCTGATCACAAGATTTACTGTAAATTATATTAATCCACTTTGGTATTATTGAAATGATGGATAAGTGGATCAGTAGTACAGAATAGAAAGTTCAGGGATAAACTCACACATATATATTATCAACCAATTTGACAAAGATGGCAAGACAATTCAAAGGTGAAAGTCTTTTCAATGAGTTGCCCAATTCAACTGGATATCCATATGGAAATAAAGGAACAATTAAATCTAAACAAATTATGTAAAACCTTAAACTGTCTAGAAGACATAGAAGAAAATCCTTGTGAACTTTATATAGGTGGTTTCTTTGACAGAACACACACACACACACACAGAGAACATAGAAGGGAAAAAAGATAAAATTATTTCTAAATATTGCTATAAAAAGACAATCTTAAAAGTAAAAAGCAAATCACAGACTGGAAGAAAAATCTTGCAATACATATAATAAAAAGGAACTTGTACCCAGAATAGAGATAAGATGTCTTACAACTCAATAGCGAAAAAGACAACCCAATAAAAAATGGATACAATGGGGTGCCTGGGTGGCTCAGTGGGTTAAGCCTCTGCCTTAAGCTCAGGTCATGATCTCAGGGTCCTGGGATCGAGCTCTGCCTCGGGCTCTCTGCTCATCAGGGAGCCTGCTTCCCCCTCTCTCTCTGCCTGCCTCTCTGCCTACTTGTGATCTCTCTCTCTCTGTCAAATAAATAAAATCTTTTTAAAAAATGGACAAAAATATGAAGTCATTTCACAAAAAAAGGTATATGAATGGCTAATAAGCATATTTAAAATATTTGACGTCATTAGTTATCAGAGAAATAAGTTAAATCCACAGCATGTGTGATACCAAAACAACAATATCCATTAAAATGGCTGAAATTAAAAAACAAAACAAAACAAAGCATACAAACTGTTCATAAGGAACTTCCAGGAAATGCCAATGAATCTACAATGAAAGAAAAATCTGTGTTTGCCTGGGGACTGGGGTAGAGGGAGTTGATAATGCAAGGAGGGATGGATTTTTAAAAAAGCAAGAGGAAATTTGGGGGAGATAATTTAAATGTTCATTATCTTGATTGTGGTGATGATTTCACAGATTTTATACACACACACACACACACATGTCAAAACTTATAATAAATGTGGCTTATTGATGGCAATTTATTTTAAAAATTGTATAAATTGTAGGCTTCCCTATATAAACATTAGAAAATAGTGGGCAGTTTCAAAAAGAGAGAAAAAAAATCTTAAAATGTAACTCTTGATCACAAAAAGTGGTTTCTGCAAAGTGTTCCTGGTGCAAAGATGAATTTCATTTTGATTTTCTGAATCCCTTCCTGGCCAATATATGTCTCATTATACTGACACCTAATACTGGAGCATAATGTCTTTCAGAGCTTGTTCTCTGATATAATGGAGATCTAGGTATGAGTCCTCTATTTGTCATTTATTGGCTGAAAGCAAGTTACTTAATTGCCGTAAACCTAGTTTTCACATCTGAAAAGTGGGAAATAATAACAGTATCTCCACAACAGGATTGTTATGAGGAGAAAATTTTAAAATAAAGAATATCATAAGCTAGCTAAATTGCAGTTTGCTTATATATAATAAGTGCTCAATAAATGCTAATAAAAAAAAACTAATGGCATCCATGTGGTTGATATTTTCATTCTATGTGTTTATGACACATTTCCTCCAAGCCAAATGAGGCACACTGTTTAGTTTTTATGGCTTTTTAATAGGCAACAGTTTGCGTGTGTGTGTGTTGTGGTTTTTCTTTTTTTTCTTTTTCTTTTTTTTTTTTTTTTTTTTTGAGGGTAAGGGGTCTCATTTTGAACTCAGCTATTATTTTTTTCTTTTTCTTCATAAAGTGTAAAGAAGGTCTTTGTCTGGGGGAACCTGGCTGGCTCAGTTGGTAGAGCATGTGTCTCTTGAACTAGGGGTCATGAGTTCAAGCCTCCTGTTGGGTGTAGAGATACTTAAAAATAAAATCTAAGAAAAGAGGGCACCTGGGTGGCTCAGTGGGTTAAGCCTCTGCCTTCAGCTCAGGTCATGATCCCAGGGTTCTGGGATCAAGCCCTGCATCGAGTTCTCTGCTCAGCAGGGAGCCTGCTTCCTCCTCTCTCTCTCTGCCTGCCTCTCTGCCTACTTGTGATCTCTGTCAAATAAATAAATAAAATCTCAAAAAAAGAAAAAGAAAAGAGAAGGTCTTTGTCTGATAGTAAACTTCTCCTATTAAAACCCTTTTGTAAAATCCCATTTTGATAACATTCAAAACTGGCTTTTTCATGATTTCTTGAAAAAGAGATTGCTGCTGATGGATACAGATTACCCTTTTACTATGAAGACCAACTACAGCTGTTTTCTTTAGTAGTAATACAAAGAAGTTGAAAAATATTACTATAACCTTATAGCATTTTTGTAATATTTTATATCTATTTCTTAAAATATGTAATAAACATATGGAGGCTGAGGTTCTTGGTTTTGTTGGGTGACATTAACTACAGCTTATAGCCCAAGCTTTACCTTTGATTTTTACTTACTCTTTAACCCTTAAGTTTGACACTTACTGTGAAAAACAGTATTCACTTCAGTGAGCCAAGTTTTCATACTTCATTTTAATTCTCACCTTAAACTTGCAATTTTATTTTGTTTTGTTTTGTTTTTGTCTTTTAAAGATTTTATTTATTTATTTGAGAGAGAGAGAGAGGTCACAAGTAGGCAGAGAGGCAGGCAGAGAGAGAGGGGAAGCAGGCTCCCCACTGAGCAGAGAGCCCGATGCAGACCTTGATCCCAGGACCCTGAGATCATGACCTGAGCTGAAGGCAGAGGCTTAACCCACTGAGCCACCCAGGCACCCTGCAATTTTATTTTGAATCCAATTATCTTGAGGTCACATAATATATTATCCAATATATTTTACTAAAGTGACCCAAAATTCAACATATAGTCCTGTTATAGGCCATGAAGGCAAAATAAGAAGAAATGCTGACTGAATAAGACCTACAAAACTCCATGCTACCAAAGATTAAGTAAAGTTTAATGGACGAAATTGGCCATCTTCCTCTAATCTAGTTGAGATCAATCAGGCAAAAGTTGTATTTGACTTCTATATAATTCCAATTAGCCTCATAATCACATTTTGGAGTTAGAGTGAATACAAGAGTAAGATAGGTCATCATAGTAAAAACTTCTATTCTGTATAATTCATTTTTAAATTTTAAAGATGTACTTATTCTGCAGGAAAAAGTCCATTTTCTACTTGTATTTTTAAGATCATATTTGCTGAGATTTAGATTTGTTAGAGGACAGGGAAAAAAGAGCTGAAAGCCCATATTTCAGTTTTTCTACATGTTTGTATAGCAGCAACAAATATATATTGTTTCCTTTATGTGGGCATTTCCAAACCCACCCCATCTCTGGACTCTCTCATTTAAGACCTTACTTATGGCGGGTGGATCCTTACTCTTACTTTCTTAAGCTGTGGCAAGCTCTAGGAAATAGTAGAGAAATAGATTGCACATGCTAGAAACTCTCTTTCCTGCATTTAGCTTGTACCAAATCACTCTACCAATTCTGCTGAGATTTCACAGATTAATAGAAGCCAGGGTTGTTTCCCTGATATACAGAGATGGGGAAACAAGCCATTGTGCAAATGGAAAAATATATCTTTTTCCTAAACAAAAGGAATTTATTTGTCAATAGAGTCTCTAGTCGGTACCAAGACATTTGATCTGAATTTGCAATAACCCCTATTGTCATCCAGATACACAGTAGTGACTCAAATTTATGATAATAAACACTTTTATTTGTCTAGATAGGGTTTACAGTTTATAAAGTGGTTTCACATTCCTTATTTCCTCTGGTGTTCAATAATAAAACCTGTGAACATTAGGTGTACAGAAGAAAGCTAGCCTACCCAGGCAATTAGGCAAGAAAATTAAATAATGGGTATAAAAGTGGAAAAAAGGAAACAAAACTATATTTGCAGATGACATTATCTTGTACATAGAAAATCCTAAGAATCCACTAAAATACTGATAGAATTAATAAGTCCAGCAATGTTACAAGGTAACAAGATCAATATACAAAGTATAACTTTATTTCTCTATACACGCAATGAATAATCCAAAAAACAAAGTAAAGAATTTCTGTTTATAATAGCATAAAAAATATGAGATACTTAAAGATAAACTTAATAAAAGAAGTGAAAAACTAAATCTCTAAAAACTACAAAATATTACTGAAAGAAATTTAAAAAGAAAGAAATTCTATTTTCATAGATTGGAATACTTTATATTGTTAAGATTTCAATACTCTCCAATTCATAGATTTAATACAATTCCTCATAAAAACACTTGCTGGCATTTTTTTGCTGAAATAAATAAGTTTATCCTAAAATTCATATAGAATGTCAAGGTATCTAGAACAGCCAAGCCAATATTGGAAAAGTGGAACAAAGTTGGAGGACTCTAATTTCAAAATTTGCCATGAAACTACAGTTGATAAAAAAGAATGTGATGTTGGCATAAATATAGACATAGAGAACAATGGAATAGAATTGAGAGTCCAGAAATAAACACCTGCATTTATGGGCAATTGATATTTGACAAGGGTGCCAAAATATTTATTGAGGGAAGAATAGCCTTTCTTTTTTAAGAATAGCCTTTTTAATAATCACTGCTGAGACAGCTGGGTATTCACATGTAAAAGAATGAAACTGAACCCCCTCCTCAAACTATACACAAAATTAACTCAAAACCGATCATTGATCTAAATGTAGGAGATAAAATGTTTTAAAAAATTATTAGAGGAAAACGTGGGAGTGAATCTTTATGACATTTTAGATGTGACACTAAAAATGTAAGTGCTAAAGGAAAAATTTGACACATTGGCCTTCTTTATTTTTTTTTAATTTTTTTTAAATTTTTTATTATTTTTGCACCACACCCAGTGCTCCATGCAATCCGTGCCCTCTCCAATACCCACCACCTGGATCCCCCAATCTCCCACCCCCTGCCCCTTCAAAACCCTCAGATTGTTTATCAGAGTCCATTGTCTCTCATGGTTCACCTCTCCTTCCAATTTCCCTCAACTCCCTTCTCCTCTCCATCGCCGCTTGTCCTCCATGCTATTTGTTATGCTCCACAAATAAGTGAAACCATATGATAATTGACTCTCTCTGCTTGACTTATTTCACTCAGCATAATCTCTTCCAGTCCTATCCATGTTGCTACAAAAGTTGGGTATTC
>NW_019154164.1:1718746-1748247 GCF_002288905.1 Enhydra lutris kenyoni | reverse complement strand
AGTTTTCTTATGTAATTGGCTGCTCCCATATTGGGGGCACAGATATTTACAATTGTTAAATCATCTTGGTGGATAGTTCCTTTAAGAATGATGTAGTGTCCTTCTGTATCTCTGACTACAGTTTTTAGTTTAAAATCTAATTTATCTGATATGAGAATCGCTACCCTGGCCTTCTTTTGAGGCCCATTGGCATGAAAGATGCTTCTCCATCCCTTCACTTTCAGTCTGGCTGTATCCTTAGGTTCAAAATGGGTCTCTTGTATACAACATATGCATGGGTCCTGTCATTTTATCCAATCTGCAACCCTGTGTCATTTTATGGGCGCATTTAGGCCATTCACATTGAGAGTGATTATTGATAGATACGTTTTTATTGACATCGTGTTACCTTTGAAGTCTTTCTTTCTGTAAATTGTCTCTATATTTCTGTTCAATGATATTCTTAGGATTTTTCCTTTTATATAGACCCCCCCTTAATATTTCCTGCAGTGTTAGCTTGGTGTTCGCATACTCTTTTAAGCCTTGCCAGTCTTGGAAACTCTTTATCTCTCCATCCATATTGAATGTCAGTCTTGCTGGATAAAGTATTCTTGGCTGCATGTTCTTCTCATTTAGTGCCCTGAATATATCTTGCCAGCCCTTTCTGGCTTGCCAGGTTTCTGTGGACAGGTCTGATGTTATTCTGATGGGCTTTCCTCTGTATGTAAGGAGCTTCTTTGTCCTAGCTGCCTTCAAGGGGGCCTGCCTACAATTATAATTCCTCATTCTTACTGTTAGTTATCTCAAGGACTTTCGAGAATTTATAATCTTGGGTGGAGACCATTCTGCCTCTTATACATGGACGCTGGTTCCGTTCGTGAGATTGGGAAAATTTTCATGGAGAACTTGTTCCACTATATCTTCTAGACTTCTTTCTTTCTCCACCTCTTCAGGGATTCCAATAATTCTGATGTTGGAACGTTTCATGGCATCATTTATATCCCTGATTCTGTTTTCGTGGCTTCTAAGCTATTTGTTCCAGACTTCCTCCTGATCCTTTCTCTTTATCTGTTTGTCCTCCAGATCACTAATTCTATCTTCTGTCTCAGTTACCCTAGCTTTTAGAGAATTTAGATTAGATTGGAACTCATTGAGATCATTGTGAACATCATCCCTGGTGGCTTTCAGTTCTGCCCTAATCAATTCCGTTTTGTCCTCCATGGCTTTCTCCAACCTAGCTATTGCCTGGAAAATTGTTAGCCTGAATTCCCTTTTCAACATATTGTCTATGTCGAAAGCCATTAGCTCTGTTGCAGAAGGTCTTTCTGCTTTTTGATTGGATGAGTTTTTCTGCTCTGTTTGAGCTCACTTAGTCTTTCTTCTGCTTCATTTACTCTGCTATTGAACTCTTCTACTGTTGTTTTGTTTTGTTTTTCTTTTCTTCTAGTTTAGTTGCAGTATGCCTCAGCTCTCCTTCTATTTGGCAGGTTCTTATATTTTCTATCTCACTTTTTAAATTCTTATTATGTTCACCCATTCTTCTCCTGTGCTTGGCAAGCATCTTTATGACCATTATTTTGACATCTTTATGTAGTAAACCACTTATGTTTGTTTTATTAAGTTCTTTTTCTGAGGTTTTATCTTGTTCTTTAGTTTGGAACTCTTTCTTCTGTTTCTTCATTTTCCTTGATTCTCTGCATTAGATAATGTAGCCACCTCTCCCATACTTAAAGAAGTGGCCTTGTATAGGAGATGAACCTTATTTTTCAAGCCTGTCATAGCTAGGCCAAAGCCCTAGGACAGAAGGGCTTTCACAAAAGACTGAGGTTGTGTTTCAGTCCACATCAGCATTGTGCCCTGGGGATGCTAGTCTGCCAAGAACTGTCTCTTCCATTTTTATAATCCTATTGCAACAGGAATGCAAGCCCCTCTGACCTCCAGAATCAGATGATCAAACACATAACCTGCATCACCAAATGTAAACAGCCACAAAAACTGGATCACCAGATATGAAAATTTGGTTGCCAGATGTGTGTTGAAGCTCCCCTCTGTGAGATACTGGTGCTTTGGAATGCAGCAGAAGGAGATTACAAAATGTCAGCCACTGGCTGGAGCATATTAGAGGGGGTGTGCACCTATCCAAACAAAGGGAAAAATAAAGAAAGAAAAGGAAAGGAAAAAAAGAAAAATGGAGGAAGAAAAAAAGATGGCATCTTTCAGCTTTAGCAAGGCAGAAGAAAAGTGTGGAAGATGGTGTCTGCTGGAGCATAAGATGCTGGAGCACAAAGATGGCACCTGCTGAGAAAGAAAGGTTTGAAGAAAGAGAGAGAGCAGGAAGATGGCACTCACCAGCCTTTGTCCCCAGATAGTTTCCCAGCAGGCCTCTGCCCCTCAGACCAAAGCTTTAAAATTAACAAGTGAGTCTGTTTCACATAACTCTAGGGAATTTTCCAGGTGCTTCTGTTCTGCACCTTGGGGTGAATCTATATAAGAGTCCTTTAAGAATCACAGTTTACCCCAGCCCTGTAGGTCTTATTGGCCTTCAAAACCCTATTGGTCTTCAAAGCTAGATCTTTTGAGGGCTCATCTCTGAGATGCTGGTCTTCAAAGTTGGGTACCTAATGTAGGGTATAGATCCTTTGCTCTTCAAGGAAAAACTAGGGTATTGAAGTCTCTCCTGATTGTGGGTCACCATGCCAGGGAGAGGTTTATGATGGCTTTATGTCTCAGCCTTTTGTACCCACTTTGATGTGGAGTTTTTTTTTTTTTTTCTCCTTCTGCTCAATATGTATGAGTTGTTCAGCTTATTTCTCTCTTCAGAGGAGATTGCTCTCTGTAGATTCAGTGTGTTGGTGGGAGGACCTGAGTTCAGACTTCATCCACCTCACCTACTCCCCCCCCTTTTTCTTAAAGATGCATAAATCTATTTCCCCCAAGTTTTTATTTAAATTCTAGTTAGTTAATATACAGTGTAATATTAGTTTTGGGTGTAGGATTTAGTGATTCATCACTTACAGACAACATCCAGTGCTCATTACAAGTGCCCTCCTTAATCCCCATCACCCATTTAATTCATCCTTGCCACCCACCTCCCCTCTAGTAAACCTCAGTTTCTTCTCTGTGGTTAAGAGTCTGTTTCCTGGGGCGCCTGGGTGGCTCAGTGGGTTAAAGCCTCTGTCTTCGGCTCAGGTCATGATCCCAGGGTCCTGGGATCAAGCCCCGAATCAGGCTCTCTGCTCTGTGGGGAGCCCGCTTCCTCCTCTTTATCTCTCTCTGCCTGCCTCTCTGCTTACTTATGATCTCTGTCTGTCAAATAAATAAAAAAAATTTTTTTTAATTAAAAAAAATGAGTCTGTTTCCTGGGTTGCCTCTCTTTCTTCCAAAACCCCCATGCCCCACTTTCACTTGTATTGTTTCTTGAACTCTACAAATCAGTGAAATCACATGGTATTTGTCTTTGTCTGACTGACTTATTTCACTTAGCATAAATCCTCTCTGGCTCTATCCATGTCACTGAAAATGAAGATGCATACATTTTTTTAAACTTTGAAGAAATTTAACAATTTCTTGATGTCAGGCAAATAAATTCTTAATACATTAACTCTAGAAACCTGAAAGTCCTAGGAATTAAATTTTAAAGAATTTAGAAAGAATTTCTTGTAAGAGATTTTAATATTACATTCTTCATTAAACTGAGACTTGATATTATTTCACCCTGGCCTATTGCCTTGATAAATTAGCAGTAACACATGAAATCATGCATAGATGAGAGGTTGATACTCACATTTACGCAACTATAACAAATAGCACATATTTCTTATTTAACAGACCAAAAATTTTTCCTGCAAGTCTTTGGTGCATTATGATAAGCCTTTGGACTCCTCATTTCCCCCAGTTGAAGGGGATTCATTCCTGCCTTTGTCCTAGCACCTCTGAGAACTTATCAAGACTTCTGGCTGAATTTTCACTGTAGACTCCTTGTATAGATGTAGATAAAAATGTCTCAGAAGGTCATTTATACTGTTTCTTCTTTGACATCTCAAATCTTTACTTGGCTGGTCAAAGGAAAGTAGAAATGAGTTAAAAATCCTAGACCTTATGATAATTTTGCCTATAAATCAATTCAGATTGTTGCCATTAAGCATGACAGAAGAGCCCAGGCTACCAATCTTTTCCAAAAGGATGACAATAAAGGTATGAAGAAGAAACAAAAACCATTCCGCCCATGAAACTTAAAGCCAGGTTCAGTGTACCCTGTGAGCCTAGCACACAAGGCTACTAGGTGCTGGCAGTACTGGATGACACTGAACTCCCACACCCAGGTACATGTTTGTCCCCATCTGTAGTATCTCAAAGCATCTATGTGAAGGTCAAGAGTGCCCCAGCTGAAACTTTAGTGGTTGTTGAATATCTCTTACACCATTTGTCTACCATCTCGATGTGGTTCCTGGAGCAGTCATGGTAGGAGGACAGGAAGGACTAGTTGAGCCCTTGTGGGCTGCCACAGAGCATGGGGCAGTGACCTCAGGCATGGACCACAACTATGGGCATAGACCATGGTGGCCACAGGCATGGATGGCTCTATGTGATGGTACAAGGCTCCTGGGCATACTACTCCAGATAGTTGGACAGTTGCCATACCATATGCTCCCTCAGTGCATCCATCCTGGCCCCAATATTCTAGTCTATTTAATTTTTCATGTGAGCTTTAGATTCGACTCTCTAGTTCCAAGTTGGGAAAAAAAATGTTGGTATTTTTTTGGAATTGTAATAGCTTTATAAATGGGGTTAGTATAAACTATGTTGAATTGTACCTTTCTATGGCATGTTTCAGTTTTATTCATGTCCTCTTTGGCATCTTTTAGGTGATTTTTTTTAAGATTTTATTTATTTATTTGACTGAGACACAACGAGAGAGGGAACACAAGCAGGGGAGTGGGAGAGCGAGAAGCAGGATTCCCACTAGGCAGGGAGTTCGATGCGGGGCTCCATCCCAGGACCCTGGGATCATGATCTGAGCAGAAGGCAGACACTTAATGACGGAGTCAACCAGGTGCCCCTTTTAGGAGTGTTTTAAAGTTAATTTTCTTCAGGAAAATTTAGTGCATTTCATTTTCTTAGGTGATTTATCTTTTTTGTAATTGTAAATTAGCTTATTCTTTCATTTTTTGCATTCTAACTAGTTTCTATTTGTATATATGAACTTCTTTATTTATTCACTTTATTCTATTGTTTATGAATGTTATCTATTACACTATCTTTGGTTTTCCAGGTATACAAACAAAAACATTAATAATGGTGAAATTCCACCTTTTTGTTTCTGAATTTAATATGTCTGATTTTCTTTACTGGTTGGATTTAGTTGTGTTGGGTAATGACTTCAGTATGGTCAGGGTTCAGTAGGGATGGTGGACATCCTGCTCCTAGTCTTCAGTGGGAATTGTCTTTAGTGTATCTTCGCTAAGGATGAAACTTGCTTTTTCAACTGCAGCTGCATAAAATTACAGTAAGGAAGTAACCATCAGTTCCTATTTTACTGAGTGTTTTATTTTAAATTTTTAAATTCAGGAATGGTGTTGAAATGTTGTCAAATGAATTTTTGCCTTCTAGGGAAGTGATTATATAATCTTTTCTCTCAGTTTGTTGGCATGATGAATTACATTAAGAGTTTTTCTACCTTCATTTTACTGTTTTTATTTCTGACTTTTGGATGGAACCATCTCTTCATTTTTTTTTTTAAATCATTGCAAGCATTTGAAGCTCAGAATTTTCTCCAATGTCTGTTTTAGCTATATTGCATAGATTATTAAGTATGGTGTTTTTGTTTTCACTTTTTTATCAAAATTCTACACCTTCTGTTTTTACAGACACTTAGAATTATATGAGAGAGAGAGCTATGTATACCAATTTATAGGTGGAAGAGGAGTCCTTTGTTTTCTGACTTTGTTTTTAATTTCTAATTTTATGGTATGTTCATAAAATATCTGTATCATTTGTATTGTTTATAATTTGTTTATGTTGTCTTTGTGAAAAAATATAGGGCCAGTTTTCCTGGAGCATCTGTGGACAATTGAAAAGAAGATACACTCTATATTATTGAACTTCTGAGTTCAATGTATAGCCATCAAATTTAATTATGCTCTTTGGTAACTTATATTCTTACTTATGTTATATCTGCTTGCTGTCTTGGACTTAATTTGATGAAATGAAAAGTATTTCTGTAACATTTTTAATCCACTTTCTTTTACAATGTATACTTATTGATGATATTTGAGATCTTGCATCTTGATGACCTCTTGCTTTCCTATTCTTTCCTGAAATGCCTGTGTTGGCTTCTTATGGAGTTTCCTCTAAGGCTTCACTGAATTCAGCTACTTTATATAGAATTACATGTTCTGTTTCCTAGAGTCACTGGAAATATAGTTTACAATGTTTTTCTCATTTTCATTTTTCTTTGTCTTATTTCTAGGAGATATGGAGGGGAGATTGAGAACTAAGATATTATATTTTACTGTAAGAATAGTATATCTGATCATTACCATTTAGCTGAAGAGAAAACTAAGGCACAGAGAAATTAGTGATTTGCCCAACACTACATGACTAGTATGTGCCTCTGTGGATTAGGACCTTGACTTGAGTCCAGTTTATTTATTCATTTTCATCATATAGTTTCCCACACAGATCACACCAAGTTTTAAGGTGGGCCTGAAATATACCTCCTTGTTTATTTTTAAATTTGTTTTTATGTATGTTTTAATTCCGGTATAGTTAGCATGCAGTGTTACATTAATTTCAAGGATACTACATAGTGATTCGACAATTCTATACATTACTCAGTGCTCAGCACAATAAGTGTACTCTTTAATCCCCATTGCCTATCTCACCCACCCCCTCACCCACCTCTCCTCTGGTAACCATCAGTTTGTTCTCTATAGTTAAGAGTCTGTTTCTTGGTGGGGGAGGGGGTCTGTTTCTTGGGACACCTGGGTGGCTCAGTCAGTGTTTGCCTTCAGCTCAGGTTATGATCCCAGGTCTTGCGATCAAGTCCCACCACAGGATCTGTTCTGCAAGGAGACTTCTCCTCCCACTCCACCTGCTTGTGTTCCCTCTATTGCTGTCTCTTTCTGTGTGTCAAACAGATAAATTAAATCTATTTTTTTTAAAAAAGTGTTTCTGTTTGTCTCCTTTTTTTTCTTTGTTTTGTTCTTAAATTCCTTGTACAAGTGAAATCATATGGTACTTGTCTTTCTCTGACTTATTTCAGTTAATATTACACCTTATAGATCTATCTGTATTATTAAAACTGACAAGATTTCGTTCTTTTTTTATGACTGAAGGATATTCCATTGTAAACATATACCACATCTTCTTTATCCATTCATCTATCGATGGAAACTCAGGGTGCTTTCATATCTTGGCTATTGTAAATAATGCTGTATTGGGGTTGCATTTATCTTTTCAAATGATTGTTTTCATTTTGGGGAGGATAAATACCCAGTGGAATTACTAGATCATATGGTAATTCTATTTTTAATTTTTTGAAGAACCTCCATACTATTTTTCACAGTGGCTGCACCAGCCTTCATTCCCACCAACGGTGTACAAGTGTTCCTTCTTCTCCACAGCTTCTTCTCTTCTCCCATTTTGTGTCTTGTCTTTTTGTTTTGTTGATGGTTTCCTTAGCTGTACAAAAAAACTTTTTATTTTGATATAGTCCCAATAGTTTAATTCTGCTTTTGTTTCCCTTGCCTCAGGAGATGTATCTAGAAAAATGTTTCTATGGCCAAGTCAAAAAAGATTACTTTCTATGTTTCCTTTTAGGAATTTTAAGTTTTCAGATCTCATAATCTCTTTAATCCATTTTGAGTTTAATTTTGTGTATGGTATAAGAATGGGATCCAGTTTCATCCTTTTGCATGTAGCTGTCCAGTTTTCCCAATACCGTTTTTTGAAGAAACTGTCTTTTTCCCACTGTATATTCCTGCCTCCTTTGTCATAGATTAATTGACCATATAATTATGGGTTTATTTTGGGGATCTCTATTCTGGTCCACTGATCTATGGGTTTGTTTTTCTGCCAGGACCATACCATTTTGATTACTACAGCTTTGTATTATATCTTGAAATCTGGGGTTGTGATACTTCCAGTTTTGTTCTTCTTTTTCGAGATTGCTTTGAGTATTGGGGATGTTTTGTTGTTCCATACAAATTTTAGGATTGTTCTAGCTCTGTGAAAAAAGCTGTTGATATATCGATAAGGATTTCATTAGATATACAGATTGACTTGGGAAATATGGACATTTTAACAATATTTGTTCTCCCAATCCATGAGGTATATTTGTGCTCATGGATTGGGTGTACAAATATACCTCCTTGTTTTTGATGCATCATTTTTTTAAAGATTTTATTTATTTATTTGACAGAGAGAGAGAGATTACAAGTAAGCAGAGAGGCAGGCAGAGAGAAAGGGGGAAGCAGGCTCCCTGCTGAGCAGAGCGCCCAATGTGGGGCTTGATCCCAGGACCCTGAGCTCATGACCAGAGCTCAAGGCAGAGGCTTAACCCACTGAGCCACCCAGGCGCTTCTTGATGCACCATTTTGAACTCTTTAATCTGCATGTCATTTTTTGAACACTGGAAGCCCTCTTTAGGCATATCATACTTAACATCTCTTCTTGGGATTTCAGCCCTGACTTGGGCTAAATGAATCTTGCATATGCTTTGTGAAATGTATCTTGTACATTTAAGAAATTCCTTCATTCTATGTGCTTTTCCTGATGAAGTACACTACTCAGCTTCCCTAAAGTAGCTGATTATTGAAGTAGTTTTCTCTAGGTTAGTGCTGAGATGATAGCCAGACCAAAAAAAAAAAAAAAAAAAAAAAAAGATAGGACCAAATGTATGTCAGTGCAGCTGTTGGTTATGGAAAACAATTAAAAAAAAACCCTGTAGGAAGCTGATGGCAGGGTCCTCTCTAGAAATTTGGTCTGCAGTCAGGAAATGAACTGAAGCAAATTTTTAAATATCAGAATATGACAATGTTGGTAATAAAGTTAGTATCTTTTAATTTGAAGCACAATGGGGGGGGTCCCTAGATGGCACAATGAGTTAAGCATCTGACTTTTGGTTTCCACTCAGGTTGTGATCTCAGGGTTGTGATATTAAGTCCCATGTTGGGCTCCATGCTCAGCACAAAGTCTACTTAAGATTCTCGCTCCCTCTCCCTCTGCCCCTCTTCTCCACTTTCACTCTCTCTCTCTCTCTCAAATAAATAAATAAATCTTTAAAAAATTAAAAAGAAGTACAATCTGAACTCTCTCTTAATTTCAACTAGTGTGTCATGGTTTCACAATATAGCTTTAAAATGATACAGTTTTACAATGCAATCTCTTTTTTTGATACAACTGCTCATCTAATTTAGTTCTTATGTTGACTTGTGATTTCTTAAGAAAGTTGTATGTGTCTAATCAGATGTAAAATATGAGAGAATGAAAATATCAGCATGGGAAAATAAAGTTAATGTCACCCAATTTTACCTAGAACTGGTGGCAGTAAACTCAGTATCAGAGAAGCTGTTGTTTAGCCTTTATGTTATTCATGAAAAATAGAACCTTTCTCCATAGCTCAACACATAAGAATTTTTTTTAAAAAATAACTATTTGAGGCAGGCCATGTATTGAGCCAAAAGTGCCTTACTTGGCTTTTCATGTTGTAAAAAGTTCCTTTGATCTAAATTCAATTCCGTTGCTATTAACATTGATTGCAGTCTTTCTATGCCTTGTGTTTTCAGTCTTTTTCTTAGTCTCAATAACTTTTTAGGTTTGATTACCCATTGAAAGCTAGCTCCTAGTTTCATACTTGCCAATTCTAGATAAATATTTGCAGTAAATTGGATTTGCCACTTCCAACTTTAAACTTATGAGTCACTTAGTTTAAAAAACAAACAAACAGACAAGGATTTGCATGTGCAGGAGCATGAGAATTGAATCTTTGATAGCAACTGTTTATCATCCTTATTAATAACATGAGAACTTTAGAATGGATACACTTTCAACACATTTTGAACTACATTTTGAACAATTCTTTAACTAGGATACACATGTAATTTTAAATCCCAGCTCTGCTACTCACTGGCTGTGATGTTAGTCAAGCTACCTTACCTCTCTGTACCTCAGTTTCCACATCTGTAACCTTGTGATAATTGTATTTTCCCTAGTGATACTTACATTTGCTTTGTGGTTATCTTGAAGATTAAATTTGGAAAGCAGTGTTAATCAAGGGTGTACAATAAATGATCTTTTTTCACTCTTTGCATTATCCTTTAGTTTCTTCCCACCTCCTTCATCTCATGTCCTATACTGACTCTGTTGGTAACTGTTATCTCCGTTACAATGCCCCCATTCACCACATTACCATCACCTTTGCTTTTGGCCTCTCATGTCTATTCCTTTGCAATCTGTTTTATCTCTTAGGTCCCATTCTTATATATCATTGCAGGGGCCTTGAAGCTAGATGGAAAAATAAATTCGTAAATTATTCATGAAGAATAACAACTTGGTATATGACATCACTCATGTATGATTTACATTTCAGGCAGAGACCTTGTAGGACTTCATCAAGGGAAGGGCTAGTGATGAGTCTTTTCAAGTATTATGGCTGGCTGCTGAGGGAAACCTTCTCAGGCAAAGCATTTTTTAGACTAGCTTTAATGAGGTATAATTTACATATAATAAAATTCACCAGTTTTATGTATACTGTTCTGTGAGAATTGATATATATCTATATCTATATCTATATCTATACCTATATATACAGTCATATGGCTATCACCACAATCAAGATTTAGAATATTCTATCACTATAAAATTTTCCTTCAGTGCTTATTTCAATCAATAACTTCCTCCCCTACCTGAGCCCTGGAAACTAATAATCTGCTTTCTGTCACTATAGTTCTGCCTTTTCTAGAATTTCATATAATTGGTATTATATGGTATACAGTCTTAAGATCTGTGTTGTTAAATTTATTAGTGGCCTGTTTATTTTTGTTACAGAGTAGCATCACATTGAATAGATGTATCACAGTTTGTTCATTCAATCACAACTTGATGGACATTTGCTTCTTTTTTTGAGCTATTAAAATTATTGCCTCTATGAACAGTCATGCATTCGTCTTTTGTGGAGATATGTTTCATTTTTATTTGGGTATGTTTTTAAGAGTGGATTACTATTTTGTATGTTAAGTTTATATTTAACTTTGTAAGAAACTGCCAAATTGTTTTCTAAAGTAGCTGCATCATTTGTATCCCCACCAGCAATTTGAGAATTCCAGTTGCTGTGTATCTTCATCAGCACTTGGTATGGTCACCTTTTTAATTTTAGACATTCTAGAACATGCAGAGTTGTATCTCACTGTGATTTTTATTTGCATGGCCCTTTTGACTATGGGTATTTTACATATTTTCATGAGTTTATGTTCTATCTGGATAGATTCCTTGGTGAAATGTTTTTTTATTTATTTTTTAAAGATTTTATTTATTTATTTATTTATTTGACAGACAGAGATCACAAGTAGGCAGAAAGGCAGGCAGAGAGAAGGAAGCAGGCTCCCCGCTGAGCAGAGAGCCCAATGTGGGGCTCCATCCCAGGACCCTGAGATCATGACCTGAGCTGAAAGCAGAGGCTTTAACCCACTGAGCCACCCAGGTGCCCCTGAAATGTCTTTTTTAAATCTTTGAGGTAAAGGCATTTTTAATGTTTGTTAAATCTACATGTAGGCTGTGTTTAACCAGTCTTGTGCCAGTTCTTTGAGTTCTTCCCTCAATATTTAGGCTGGTATCAGTTCTCTGGAGAAATAGTGAACAAGAATGTCACTGATAAATTTGGGCGAAACCAAATATATTAGAATATTATATTAAGTCCTGGAGAAATGGTATCACAAAATGATAATTGTTTGAAGAAAAAGAAGAGAAACCTCTAGATCCTTATTTTAATATTAAAATTTCTATAGATATTCAGTTCTTATAATGGTAGCCTTTCCAAATAAGTGTTCTTGGGAATAATGGCAGGAAAACAGATGCATTAAACAATAGTTTAATGAGGGACAGTGGAAAGTCCTCAACACCAGATATCTTGCACACTGTCCTCAAATTCCACACCTGAGTAATTTGCTATTGTTGTCCCAAGTACCCTAATCAATGGAAACATTTTGTGAAAGAGGAGGACGTAGACACTACTATTTATTTTTTTTATTTTTTTAATTTAAATTCAATAATTAAATTAGCCAACATCATTAGTTTCAGATATGGTGTTCAATAATTCATCAGTTGCATATAACACCCAGTGCTCGTCACATCACATAGACACTACTATTTAATAGGTTTCCATTCAACATTTATTAAGTGGTTATTGAACATTTCCTATGCACTGAGCATTGTGCTATGTACAAGAGATGGAGTGATGAATAAGAGAGGCCAAATCCCTGCCCTTCTACATCTTTACATTCTACCATTTGTTATTAGTTTATTTCTCAGTACGGGGGGGTGCTGAGGAGTAAGATGTGTGAATCATGGTAATACATAAGAAACAAACTTTAACAGTGTAATTTCATTTCAAATAAAATTGTAAATTTCACTTCAAATGTCATTTTATTTCAAAGGTAAGCACTTTATTCATTCATTCACCATGTATTTTGAAACATCTCCCAATTGCAAAGCAATACAAGGGAATGTTTATTCAAGAACTGGATATGATGGGGTGCCTGGGTGGCCTAATTCATTAAGTGTTTTATTCTTGATTTCAGCTCAGGTCAGATCTCGGGGTCATGGGATCAAACCCTGTGTCAGGTACCATGCTCAGTGGGAAGTCTGCTCGATACTTTCTCTCTCCTTTTCCTTCTGTCCCACCACCCATACTTGTGCATGCACTCTCTCTATCAAAAACAGAAAGAAAGAAAGATTTGGATTGTGATGATAACACATAGAAGCTAGTAATATATCATACAGTCCATGCATTGATGACCAATAGCATTTACTTGTATTTACTGTTCCCGCTGAATGTGTCTTCTGCAACTTGCTGTCACTGCTCTTCTCTAGAGATTTCCATTACTAAATTGCTCTACAGGGACAAGGCTATGACTTAGGGGAAGGAATGTGGTCAGATGGCAAGAAATACCATAATCTGGCTTACCAAAGTTTAGAAAGCATAGGTCCACAGTGCCTTTAACCACTTTCTACAAATAGGTTAGATATAAAATTTACCAGGTTGCTTGAAATATGAAAGGAACCCTTTACAAAACATTTCCACTATGTTTCTTTTTAGGAGGATTTTTTTGTTTTCTATGGAAGATCCTTTGCCTTTTTTCCCTGAGAAAAAAAGTTGAAAGAAGAGTGGGGTGCTGTGTGCTGGTCCCAACACTTTGACCAAACGTTCATATGATCTTTGGCAAGACAATCAAGTCAATTTTTTTCTCTAGTCTTCAGTTTCCAGATTCTTAAAATGAGGGTGTTGAACTAAATGGCTTCCTTTATCACTGAATGCTCACATCCTGAAGAGCCACAATCAGAAATGTTGTGGTCCATATACACTATGGAGTATTATGCCTCCATCAGAAAGGATGAATACCCAACTTTTGTAGCAACATGGACTGGACTGGAAGAGATTATGCTGAGTGAAATAAGTCAAGCAGAGAGAGTCAATTATCATATGGTTTCACTTATTGGTGGAGCATAACAAATAACACGGAGGACATGGGGAGATGGAGAGGAGAAAGGAGTTGGGGGAAATTGGAAGAGGAGGTGAACCATGAGAGACTATGGACTCTGAAAAACAACCTGAGGGTTTTGAAGGGGCGGGGGTGGGAGGTTGGGGGAACCAAGTGGTGGGTATTAGGGAGGGCACGGATGGCATGGAGCACTGGGTGTGGTGCAAAAAACGATGAATACTGTTACGCTGAAAAGAAATAAAAAAAAAAGAAATGTTGTGCTTTAAACATCCTTATTTAAAATCAGCATATCATCAAAGCCTACATTGTACAGGACCATAAGTAAAAATAAGACCTAGATTCTTATCCAGAAAAAAATATATAGTTTATTTGTTATTCAAAGATTGACATGTAGAAAATGAGAGAAATTGAGAAAAGTAGCAGAACTTCCCATTTTCCTAAGAGCTACTGTACTAGGAATATGTGTACCACCTTAAGTCTAATGTCCTATATATACCAACCCTCTTGCTCTAAAAATGCTAATTTTGAAATCTTGTATTAATTCTACCTTTCTGTTGCCAACAGAAGTCTGTGAGTTCTAGAACTTCAAGAGTAGCCAGATAGAGATCTTTAGACAAAACTCTTAAAATTCAAGAATATCAATTATTTCATTAGATCTCATTAAGGAAGCAACAGAAAGATGTCATCAGCAGACCATTCCTGACCTGGATGCACATGCACATGCATGTCTCAACGTCCATTTCTGCCACTTTGGTAGCTTCAGCCTGTCATCAAAATTACCTTTCCAGTCCTGAGAATCCTCACCAAGTACTTAGCCATTCTCTTTCTGATTATATTTGAGTAATTGTTCAGTAGGAAACAATAGAACACACATCTGAAAAGAAAGTTTTAGTTGGGATGTCTTAACTCTCAAAGACACAAAAGATAATAGCTTTTTCATTTCATTTATCTGTTTATTTCACAGACATTTACTGAGCACCTACTATATATATCAGGAAATGAAATAAACACCGAAGATACAAAGATCAGTAAGGACACAGAGTCCCTGTTCCAAGAACTCAGTCTTTTCAAGAGAAAGTCACATATATAAGGCATTTTAATGTGTGTGGTAATTACCATGAGAGAGATATATTAGTTATGATGGGAGTAAGAGAGAGGAAGCCTTGATATTCAACTTTTAAAACCATCCTCATCTTATCAACTTCTTTCTTTTCACTCTCTTTTTGTATAACATCCAGCTTCAGTTAGTCACTTACAAGAACAGAAGCTTTTTTTGTTTGTTTGTTTAAATTTTTATTTAAATTCCAGTTGGTTAACATACAGTGTAATATTAGTTTTAGGAGTAGAATTTAGTGTTCATCACTATTATACAAGACCCAATGCTCATCACAAGTGCCCTCCTTAGTACCTATCCCCATTTAGCTCATCCCCCTGTCCACCTCCTCTCTAGCAACCCTCAGTTTGTTCTCTATAGTTAAGACTCTCTTTTATGGTTTGCTTCCCTCTCTCTTTTTTCCCCCTATGTTCATCTGTTTCATTTTTTAAATTCCACATATGAGTGAAATCATGTGGTATTTGTCTTTCTATGGCTGACTTGTTTTGCTTAGTTTAATACACTCTAGCTCCATCCACGTTGTTGCAGATGGCAAGATTCCCTTATTTTTTATGGCTGAGTAATGTTCCTGTGTGTGTGTGTGTGTGTGTGTGTGTGTGTGTGTGTGTGTGTGCTACAACTTCCTTATCCATTCATCAGTTGATGGACTTTGGGGCTCTTTCTATAATTTGACTATTGTTGAAATTTTTTTAAATATTTTATTTATTTATTTGACAGAGAGAGACAGTGGGAGCAGGAACACAAGCAGGGGGACTGGGAGAGGAAGAAGCAGGCTTCCTACTGAGCAGAGAGCCCCATGTGGGGCTTGATCCCAGGACCTGAGCCAAAGGCAGATGTTTAAGAACTGAGCAATCCAGGCACCACTATTGTTGAAATTTTTAAGATAACACAAAAGAATTTCTTATGCATAGGAGGAAGGTGTGAATGACAAAGTAAGTTTTGAATATCAGAGTTAACATCTATTGACATTGTATATTGTTTTCTAAATTTCCTTTGCTTTCAGCCTTGAACTGTCTAAATAGGTTAGGGGATGTACTTACCACTAGATTTTAAAAATGCCTTGCTTCTCAGAAAATCCAGCTTCTGCTTAGGACAGAATATCAGTTTCTATCTTGTCAACAAATTAAAACAGTTCATCTTAATTGATAATGATGCTTCTGGAAACTTTTTGAAACTTCTTTATATTTTTGGAAATATCAATCAGTGAAAATTACCTGGCAGTAGTAGATAACAAAGAGTTGTCTTTTTGCTTGAATATAGGTTTTTCTATTATTTTGCTTCATTTAATTCATTAAGCATTTTTGAGCATGCACCTATGTGGCAAATACTGGGCTTAATAAGTAATCTGGGGGAATAATTTCACATAGGCAGTTCTTAAGGAGTTTACAATACACAGTCACAGACACAGAATTGTAGAACTGGAAGACTTTATAAATCTTATCTGGTCTAATAGCCTTATTTTTTACATTAACATATCTTAACATTCAGTGAACATTTTGTAAAGGCCAAACAGTGTTCAAATTTCTTTGCTTTAAACTCACTTACTCTTCCCAGAAGCCCTGTAAGGTTAAGACTATTATCTCCACTATGTCACTCATAAATTAAGTATCTTATCCATGGCCACACATGTGGTGAATAGCAGAGCCAGGAATTTAGTCCATGGAGAATGGATTCATAGCCCATGCCTCTTAATAAACTACACTATAGTCTGAAATGAGGAAAACAAGGTTTAGAGGGTGGAAAAGACTTATCCAAGGCCACATGTTGTTTAGTATCAGAGAAAGGATTCAAACCCAAATGTCTCAGTAATTTACCAACGGTTGTCCACTATTCCATGCTAAATTACCCATTCATTTTCATGCAAAATGACAGAAGAATGAAACTAACTCTTGTGATTGGATTTTTGTTTGTTTGAGAAACCAGAGATACATAAAAATAGAACTAATGGACAGCATAGGAAATATACTGAGCTGTGTAGTAATATGTCGTTGTTGTTGTTTGCCATCAGCATAACTCACTGGTATCTTTTTAAAGGGGGTGAGCATGGCTGCTTAAAGTAGCAGCATTACTGAGTTGGACAAATATAAATGCTATCCATAACATGGTTTTGACAGCAAGGTCAGAAGTGCACAAGAAATGCATGTTGCAAAAGATCCAACAATCAATTGAGGCATTAAAAAGCTCTGATTGAGATGCAAAAGGTTGCACTAATTATCTGCTTACAGATCCAAGTGTAGTAAAATGCAGAAAGGAAGGCCATCTTCAGGGAAATGTCTTTCGAAATTCATTTGAGTGAAATCAAGGGAACTTTCAGAGCACTTCAGATTACCCGTTATCTAGATTATTCTTTAGACAATAAGGTATATGAGATCCATCCTATTCTAAGAACACCAGGTAAGGTATCCCCAGACATTGCTCTAATAAGTAACCAACAGTATAATATGAAATTTGACTCAGTGCATTAAAGATTGATAAAGTCGCATTCCATAAAATAATTTAAAAATACCTTTTTTTAAAAGATTTTATTTATTTATTTGACAGACAGAGATCACAAGTAGGCCAAGAGGCAGGCAGAGAGAGAGGAAGAAGCAGGCTCCCCGCCGAGCAGAGAGCCTGATGTGGGGCTCGATCCCAGGACCCTGGGATCATGACCTGAGCTGAAGGCAGAGGCTTTAACCTATTGAGCCACCAGGCACCCCTAAAAATACCTTTTGCCAAAGACACAAAGATGGTATGTTTTTCAAGATCACAATGCCAAATAAAACTTTGATGTAACTAGTGCCTTTGATACTAAATTACAAGATCATTCTCTCAGAAAGATACATCCATTCCTTGTTGCAAAGGCAAGACTGAAAAGCATTTTTGGAAAGAAATAATTCAAACAAGTCAGGAATTCGAATGTAAGGCATGTACAATTTTAAAACACACTGTTTAAAGTAAAGGTTGTCAGCACATTCCCCAGGGTATGTTCCAGCAAAATAAGAGCATATAAAGGGAAGCTGAAGTGATTTTGTCTTAAAATTTAGGAATATATTTTTTTTACCATTTTAGAAGGACGGGGCAAGGATAGAAGGAAAAGAATGTGAATAGTTGATAAATTGAGGGGCATTTAATCTTCTTCCATATATTCACTGAGCCACTAGAGTGGACTAAGTCCTATCAGGTATTAAAAGATGAAAGTGAAGGAGTGCCTATGTGGTTCACTCAGTTGAGGGGCTTTTGGTTTTGACTTGGGTTGTGGTCTTGGAGTTGTGGGGTTGAGCTCTGTGTTGGCTCGATGCTCAGCTCAGAGTCTGCTCTCTCTCTCCAACTCCTTCTGCCCCTCCCCCACTCATCCTCACTCTCTCTCTCTCTTTGTATAAATAAATAAATAAATAAATAAATGAATAAATAAAATCTTTAAAAAATAGAAGATGAAAGTGAAGTCCGACACTGGAAATTGTGAGTGCTTTGTGAATAATCCAATTACAAAAGGTGCTTTTGCTGGGAAGGAAGTCTTTCCTCACAACTGAAAATGTGGTTAAAGATGCTTAAGTGATGATCGTTATTTATTGAAGGTATTCCAAGTAAGGATCTTCAGTTTGGTATTTTTGTTGCCTTCAAGCGATGCTTTTTGTTTGTTTGTTTGTTTCTGCCTTGATGGCATATTATACTATGCTGATCATGGACTTAGCAGAGAATGTATTTGCCACAAGACTTTAAGATAACATTCATTTTTTTTAGTATATTAAGTAGCAGAAAGAACAAATAGAAATGAGACAGCAGAACTTAATAATCCTTCTTTCTTACATAATTGTTTAGTTTTTGAGGCGTGAACTCACTCTGTGTAAGACATTGAAGCCCAATACTCTTACTATCTATCCAAACAAGGCCAACTCTCCTTGCCCTTCTCTACCAAGTTGTCTCTAAAAATTACAAGGGCCGTTGGTTTCCCATAATGTATTATTCTTTTCACGGAGGTGAATTTGGACCACTCTATCTTACAACAGATACTTCTTCAGTTACTGATTCATCAGGTGGGCAAATGTTCAATTCCATTAGCTCAGGTTTATTCCAAACCCATCAATAGTAAATATGGAACAGCTGTAGCCAATGTTGACATCTTGTTTTGTCTAATACTGTAGTTTCCAGATTCTGTTGAGTCATCAGCATTGAGGAACAGCAAATGGAGAAGAATATCACCCTGGGAAAACCAAACGTAAGGACTACATTGAGCAAGGAAGCAAAACTGAATGGAAGCACTCAAATATAGGAGGAGGACCAGGAAAGTATAACAAAAATAGAAGTCAGCAAGAGAGCATTAATGAGTGTGATTTAGGGCAGCCATCTATAATTACAGTTCTTTGAAATCTCCTGTACTTTTTATTTTCATGCATATTTTTATTCTACCTCATAATTATTTTTTTATATAATACATATTTCTTGAATCTTTGTGTAAAAGTGATGAATCTGTAAGATGTATCATGTTTATTCAGTTTTTATACATATATATCCTCTAGCTTACCAACAGGATGAAAACAGAGAAAGGGTCACTAAATTTGACAGTTGGGATGATTTTTAAGAGAATGGTATCAGCATGGATGGACAAAGGGGAAAAAAGTGAAAGAATCCAGGACAGGACAGACTAGTTATTTTAAAAACTTGTTAGTATAGTAAAGAAATACATGATCACAGTACTCTGAGTAAGGATCAAAGAAAGATATTCCTAGGAGAGAGAAGACTTAATCATGGAAGCCCAATTAAGAATCCATAATTGTTACAAAGGATGTTTTCAGGAATTGAATTTCTTGTTTGTAAAACATTTAGAATGGTTCAAAGAATTTCTTATTGAGATAATATCTTGTGGCAATAATCACAATGCCTGATTAGATATTTGTACTACAGAGAATGCTAAATACAATCATTTTTAATAATGTTATCTTCAATGAGTTAAATTTTTTTTAATAAGAACCTTATCTGAATTCGTGGACATTGAGAAGGAGATGAGAGAGGTTTTTATTTTGGGGTGACTATTATGTGATAGGATGTATGGTAGATGTTTTACACACACTATTAGATTAAATATTCAAAAGTAACCTATAATGTAGTATTTTTTTTTTTTTTTTTTTAAGATTTCACCTATTTATTTGACAGAGAGATCACAAACAGGCAGAGAGGCAGGCAGAGAGAGAGGAGGAAGCAGGCTCCCCTAGAGAGCAGAGAGCCCGATGCGGGGCTCGATCCCAGGACTCTGAGATCATGACCCGAGCCGAAGGCAGCGGCTTAACCCACTGAGCCACCCAGGCGCCCCTATAATGTAGTATTTTAATACCCATTTTATAGATGAAAAAAGTGGATGCTTGGAGAATTGTAGCAGTGGTGCCTGCAAATCATGACACTAGCTAAATGGAAAACCTGATATTTGATTCCAGAACCATCTGACCCTGATACCATCCAACTCCAAAAATTACAATTTCCCATGACACTAAGAAAATATGGTGGAGATTCTTTAAGATTCTCTGGGGCCTGTTTTGGGGAATGGTTGGTTATTTCTTAGGATTTCTCTCTGTTTGTTGAGAAAAAAAACTGTAACTAATGAATACTGATTATTGCAGCATTATGCTTAATTCCATATATATGTTCAAAGGATATAAAGTGTTTCAAAATGTTTACTATACCCTAGGGAGTAACAACCTCAGATTAATCAGATCATGGAAGGACCAACTCCAGCAAAATGCATTTTCATCATTCCTCCCTAATTTACTTTTATCCGCAATTGATTTGTTCAATGGCACTGCCATTCTCAAATGTCTTCTTAAGCTCAATATTTTAGAATATCTATGATTCTCTTTCATTCTTTGTCCCTTGACATAATCAGTTAAGAACTATTGTTTCTGGGCAGTACTGTCAATTGTTTCCCTTAGTGTTCATTCCCACTATTGATACCCTTATATGGGCCTAAAATAATACCTAAACTATTCCAACAGCTCTCCTAACTGTTGTTCTCTTAGAGTATTGTAAAGGCTTCTGTTTTAGTCCTTTTTGTAATTCAATATGCTTTTGCACATGTTTTTCTTTTACTAGTCCGTGGATTAATGAAGGGTAATAATCACATGTTACTTTACTTTTTGTCCCCTACATTTATTGAGATATAATTGACATACAACATTGTATAAATTTAAGGTGTAGAGCCATGATGACTTGATATATTTATATATTTCTATGATTACGACAATAAGGTTAGTTAACACCTTTATCTCTTCACATAATTAGCACTTTTTTCCTATGGTAAGAACATTTAAGACTTACTCTCTTAGCAACTTTCAAGCATATAATACATTATTGTTAACTATAGTTACCATGCAGTACATTATATTCCCAGGACTTATTTTGTAACTGGAAGTCTGTATCTTTTGACCTACATCTTCCTATTTCCCCCCACCCAAGTCCCTAGCAACCACCATTTCTCTAAGTTCAACTTTTTAAGATTCCACAGATAAGTGAGATCATACACTATTTGTCTTTCTCTCTCTGACTTTTTTCACTTAGTGTAATACCCTCTAGGTCTGTCCATGCTGTCTCAAATAGCAATACCTCACCCTTTTTTGGTGACATAATATTCCAGTGTGTGTGTGTGTGCATGCACCACATTTTCCTTATCTATTTGTCTATTGATGGACACTTAGGCTGCTTCTGTATCTTGGCTATTGTAAATAATCCTGCAATAAACATAGGAGTATATATATATATATCTTTTCAAATTAGTGTTTTCATTTTCTTTGGGTAAATACCCAATAGTAGAATTATTGGATCATACGTTATTTCTATTTTTAATTTTTTTGTGGGAAAAAATATTTTCCAAAGGCTGTACTGATTTACATTCCTATTAACAGTGTACAAAAGTTTATTTTTCCCTACATCTTCAATCAGTGCTTGTAATTTCTCATAATTTTGAATTTGGACATTCTTACTGGTGTAAGGCAATAGCTCATTGTAGTTTTGATTTCCATTTCCCTGATGATTAATGATGTTCAGTATTTTTTCATGTGCCTGTTGGACCTGTATATCTTCTTCGGAAAAATGTCAATTCAGGTCCTCTGCCGATTTTAAAATTAGATTGTATTTTTGGTGTTAAGTTGTGTAAGTTCTTTATATATTTTGGATATTGACCTCTAACTGCATATGTCATGTGCAAATATCTTCTTCCATTCAGTCGGTTGTCTTTTTCTTTTTTTGATTATTTCTTCTGCTGTGCAAAACCTTTTTATTTTGATGTAGTCCCAATAGTTTAATTTTGCTTGTTTCCCTTGCCTTAGGAAACTTATCTAGAGAAACATTGTTATAGCTGATGACTGCCTGTGTTCTCTTCTAAGATTTTTATATTTTCAGGTCTCACATTTAGGTTTTTAATCCCCTCTGAACTTATTTTTGTGTATGGTGTTAGAAAGTGGTCCAGTTTCATTCTTTTGCACATAGCTGTCCAGTTTTCCCAGCACCATTTGTTGAAAGACTATCTTTTCCCCATTGCATTTTCTTGCTTCCTTTGCTAAAGATTAACTGACCATCTAATTATGGTTTATTTGTAAGCTTTCTATTTTGTTCCATTGATCTATGTGTTTATTTTTGTGCCAGTACCATACTGTTTTGATTATTACAGCTTTGTGTTATATCTTGAAATCTGAGATTGCGATACCTCTAGCTTTACTCTTCTTTCTCAAGATTGCTTTGGGTATTTGGGGTGTTTTGTGGTTCCATACAACTTTTAGTATTGTTTGTTCTTTTTTTGTGAAAAATTCTATCAGTGTTTTATAGTTTTCAAAGTATAGGTCTTTCATCACTTTGGTTAAGTTTATTCCTAGGTATTTTATTCTTTTCGGTGCAATTGTCCAAGTTTAGTTTTTATATAAATGCTATGGTAATTGATTTATCAAGAAATAGAAAGTAGGAGGGCACTGTGCTCAGGAACAGAAAGTTCTACCTGAATTCTCTGTAATACTATATTATTGAAAAATAGAATATTCTATTAGTAAATATAAGTTGGGAATTTTTCACTCTGAAGTCTTAGTTTGGAACTTTTTCATTTCTTCTTCTTTTCTTCTTTTCCTTTTTTTTTTTATTCCAGTTGCATCCATTAAGGTTTTCAGCTTATGGAAAATAAAACCAACTTTTCTATTCTCATTAACGAGAAAAAAATGAATCAAACTCGAACTGTAAGCTAATTCATATAGAACTATAGCTAGGTCATTTGCAAGTAGGTAAAGGCTAAATATGTGCAGGGTCATTGAGATTTTTAAAGATATATTAAGAAACATGGAAAATGTTCCTTTCAGATTCCATGTCATGGAACTTTAAATTACAAATGTATCACTGCTAATTTTCTATTTAAGTTAGAAACCAAAATAATTGTAGGATATTAAGAGTCACCAGAAGCAAATATTATAGTGAAAGCATGACTTTTGCTGCACAAACTTCTAGGTGACTGATTCTATATTGGTGTTGGATAGCTAATAATTTAACTTTATGAAATCTAAGAAATATAGTGATGTTGTTTCTGTTTTCCAGGCAGAAATTATTTTATTCAATGTGACTCGTTCCTTGCCTCCTGAAGTAAAGTCAGAGAAAAGGGGGTATGTTCTACGTAACTATATGACTTAAGGACTTTTTTTTTTTTTCAAATCTAGAAGATGTTTACTGAAATAAATAGACTGGAAGTAAGGAGACCCGATAGCTACTCATGGAATCATTATTTTCTTACATTTCATGCAACCTTGGTCCATTCATTAATTGAGGCGAAAAAATTTAAAACTCCACCTGCAAAACACAAGATTTTTTTTTCAGATCTTCTGGCTCTCAGAAAGGAAAACAAGAATGTCACCAATTATATTGTGGCAAAACATTAGATGAAAGTGCTCAGAAACACTAAATATTACTATTCATCCGCTAGATATATGTGTTTTCTTACAAAATCTGTGAGTACTAAAATGATTTACAAAACCCTGAATTTTTAATTTTAGATCATGAGCATATCAATCAAAGATTTTCTATACTCTGTTTGGTACAATGCCAGTGGTCTTAGCCAAGTAGTTTACATGAGTTTTTTCAGAACAAATTTTCCCTTCACTCATTCCCCTTTTTAATTTTTCCTCCAAAATATATAATAAAAATGAAGAATGGCAGTAAAGAATCTAAATCAAGGCTTGCCAGGGTCTGAATTTGTCAATGATAAAGGTTGTTTCTGAGATAAAGAAATGAAAATCAAGGAGATTTTTAAAATATGCTGAAGACATACTTGCAGCAAATACAGTTGGTGACAAAGAATCTTATACTCAGTTGCTGATCTGTTCTAAAATATATTCAGAAAGAGATCATTTGTCTTTTATTGACTACCAATTAACCTTTCCACATAGGTATAATTGGAATTTTAAATTTATATCTTTTTACATTAAAAAAAAAAGTCACCAGAGGACAAAGTCATAGATTGTGAGTAATTGGCTAGAAGGATTTTGGTTTAGTTTTCTATGAAGGGAGCACAGTCACCAGCTGTGTTATGAATGATATCATCTTTCATTAATCAATAATTTTTTTTTCCATTATAAGCATATCCTCATCTGTCTTAGTCAGTTCAGGTTGCTATAACAAATTACCATAGACTGGATGGCTTAGATAACAAACATTTATTTCTCACAGTTCTGGAGGCTGGAAAGTCCGAGATCAAGGTGCTGGCAAATTGAGGATTTGGTGAAAACACTCTTCTTGTTTTTGCAGATGGCTCTCTTTTTGTTATGTCCTCACATGGGAGGGAGGAAGAGAGAAGAAGAGAAAGAGGGAGTGGGAAAACCTTTCTCATATTGTTTCCAGTAAGGGCACTTATCCCAGTCATGACCTAATTACTTTCCAAAGGGTCCATCTCCAAATATCATCACATTGGAGATTATGATATCAACCTAAGAATCGGGGGAATAGGGGTGCTTGGGTGGCTCAGTTTTTAAGCATCTGCCTTTGGCTCAGGTCATGATCCCAGGGTCCTGAGATCAAGCCCCACGTTGGACTCCCTGATCAGTGGGGAGCCTGCTTTTCCCTCTCCCACTCCCCTTGCTTCTGTTCCTTCTCTTGCAGTGTCTCTCTCTGTCAAATAAATAAAGTCTAAAAAAAAAAAAAAAAAAAAGAATTGGGGAATACAAACATTCAGTCCCTAACACCATTCCAGTCCCAGAATAGAGTTCAGGGAAGGGGTAAAGTATTATGAACTATGGAAAAAGTTGAAAATAATTGTAACTGGCCCATCTGTTTACAAAAACTTGCTTCATCTATACTTGCTTTTTATTCCTCTTTTCATTTTTAACTTTGTATCTTCTCTCAGTGCAAGTCTGAAAGCTGAGTCTCCAAAGACAAAGTGAAAGGAGGAATTTACCTTGAGAATATGGTCAACGTAAGTGATAATGGTGATGAATAAAAATATATTTAATTATTTTATATTAAGCCTTATGTCGAGTTCCCTCAAATATACCCATTTCTTTTGCTGCTATAGACTTTTCTTAATCTGATTTGGTGCTATAAATATTTCTTCATAGGATTTTGGGTATAGGTAGTCTCATTGAATACAAGATGATTCAATGTAACTCGACATATATTAATCACTTTAAAGGTCCTAGTGAACATGGCTAAATTAAGTTTAATCTTGCCCAAGATTGTTTCATAATTGTTCTAATTAGATCATTTTATTAATATGATATTTGTGTCTTTTTACATGGCATTCATTTAGGCTTTATCGAGTTTATCAAGATTTTTACCTTCTTCTTATAGTATGTGTCAAATTTAGGTGTGCGGGATGTGTCATGTTTTCAATTCCACTCCTTCCTTATATATATCTTGGCTGGCTTTTAGTCTGTGATGCACTGACCATGATTGTTATGGTCTTGTTATTGAAAAAAATAATCATTGGGAACCAATTAACTTTGCTTGAAAATTTGTCTCTAGAGAAACAACCTTTTAATTTTATTTTTATAGCCAAACCAGGTATTATCTTTGAGAGATTTATTTTACCTATTAGGAAATAATCTTTTGTACTGCAAATATTCCTTCAACAGATACTATGGTGACTAGTTTTCTGTGTCAACTTGGCTAAGCTATAGTATCCAGTTATTCAAATGCTAACCTAGGTGTTGCTGTGTAACTATTTTGTAGAGTGGTTAACCTCTACAATCATTTTACTTTAACTAAGGGAGATTATCCTCAGTAATGTGGGTGGGCTTCATCCCATCAACTAAAGACCTCCTCTTCCAGGGCACATGACTGGACTGCTTTTCCCAGCCTCCTTTGCAGTTAGGTGTGAACATATGAATGATTTATAGCCAGAAGTATGTAGAGATATAACATATGTTCTTTCAAGCTTGACCTGTTAAAATATTTTGTTTATCATCCTTTATGCTCTTTCCTAATGTGTCCTGGCTGTGTATTCTCTTCAAGGGTGACTTTGGAAATCATCTATTGAAAATTGCAGAACTGTTAGCAGCCTGCACTCCTGAATAACTGGAGCAAAAGTTGCCCTACCTTCATTATCACTGTTAAAGCATACCAAGTAAAAAAAATATACTTATACTTCCTCACATCTGTGAGGCTTATAGTTGTCTTATTACAGATGTTAGCTTACCTCAACTGAAAATCGTTGTATTTATTGCCATCTTTTTCATCATTTTACTAGATTGCTAAGTGGAAAAAAAATAGTGATCAGGCCTCCTGTTCCCTTCTCATTAGAAATTTGATCCAAGTTTTCCAATGGCATTTAAAATGAAGTAGGAAGCTTTGGACTAGGTTTTTCAGCCCGTGTATCTTTGCCTCCATCTTCCAAAAAAAAAAAAAATTAAGTTAGAATAATAGATACCAAATTGCCTTCAAAGGCAGTTCATCCACTGAATAGAAACTATTCAGGGAATAAGTTTTTTTTTAAAAATAGTATAAACCTGGGGCACTTGGGTGGTTCAGTCGGTTAAGTGTCTGACTTTTAAATTCTGCTCTGGTCAGGATCTCAGGGTCATGGGATCAAGGCCAGTATCAACTCCCTGCTCAGCGGGGAGTCTGCTTCTCTCCATCTCCTTAACCCCCTGCCCCTCTCCCCACTCAAATCTCTCTCTCTTTCTCTCTCACAAGCATGTGTGCCCATGCACTCTTTCAAACACATCTTTAATAAAATAAAAATAGTATAAACCTCATTGTTCAGAAAGTACCCTCTTTGTTGAAAAATAGCAATAAGACCAATTATAATCATTTGGCGTATAAAAGACTTATTTTTTCATCAATTAAAAAGAATTTATTTGGGACATTTGACGTGTGATGCCAATTGTGCCAATCAGGAATAGTGAGAAAGCAGGAGCCTCTGTCCTGGCCACTGACCTGCATCCCTTCCCCAGCTGGGCAATGGCCTCTTTGAATTGCTACTCCCAGTAGTTAACCCTCTGGTGCTGTAGGAGCTGGGAGCGCTGGCTAGAAGTCTTGCCACAGGCTGCACATACAAAGGGCTCTGACCCGTCTGTGTCTGAAAGAAGTGAGAACATCCGAGGAAAGCCTTGCCCCAGTCAGTGAGATGCACTCATAGAGCATCTCACCATTTAATGAGTTGATGCACGGGTGTGGATGCACTGATGCTGAGGACAGAGCTCCAGATGAAGGCCTTGCCCTGCTGACTACAGGCATAGGGCTTCTCAGAAGTGTGTTGCCACTGGTGCTGCACCAGATTGGAGCTCTGGCTAAAGACCTGGCCATACTCATTGTACCTCTAGGACTTCTAGGGCAGCAGCTCTGCACTCACTCAGGCTAATTGATTTTTCAGTTGGTTAAGGGTCTGCCTTTGGCCCAGATCATGATTCCAGGGTCCTGGTATCGAGTCCTGCATTGAGCTCCCTGATCAACATGGAGTCTGCTTCTCTCTCCCCCTCTGCCCTCCCCCCTGCTCATGCTCTCTTTCTCCAATAAATAAATAAAATCTTTAAAAAAATATTAAAAGTTCAGAGGGCACCTGGGTGGCTTGATCAGTTAAGCATCTGCTTTCAGCTCAGGTTGTGATCTCAGGGTCCTAGGATGGGTGTCCCCGCTCAGCAGGGATTCTGCTTCTCTCTCCCTCCCCCTCTCCACCCAGTTTTCTCTCTCCCTCTCTCTCTCACTCTCTCTTGCAAATAAATAAAATCTTAAATTTTTTTAAATATTCAAAATTTGGAATCCTAGGACCCTTCATTCACAGTGCCTTTAGAGATTTAGAGAACTTCTTGACACAACAGTGCATTGTAAATAGATAGGACACCAAGGTTATTTCACCTGTATTACATGCTTTAACTTAAAGATAAGCCCAGAGAACTGAAGTGATTGGACTGAAATTGTACAGGTAGTGGTACATCTAGGACTAGAATTCAGTTCTCTTGATTACTTAAGCACTAGGCTTAGAATGGAACTTCTGGAGATTCTGATTGTGTATGTGTTTAGACTTTAAAGAAATCAGAAAATAAAAACCAAAGTACGGCTCTTCATAGAATTCACAGAGTAAGAGAGATGAAAGAGATCAAACTCCTTAAAATAAGTTAACAAACAAATGGGATGGTGTTCATTACATCCTGGCTAATCTTAGATAATTTTTCTTTTTTTTTTTGATGTATTTATTTATTTGAAAGAGAAGGAGAGAGTGCATGTGTGTTCAGGAGGGGAAGGGACAGAGCAAGAGAGAGATAGAGAATCACAATTGAGACTCCCAATTGAACGAGGAGCCTGTTGGGTGCTGGACCTCAACACCCTGAGATCATAACATGAGCTGAAATCATGAGTTGAATGTTTAATCAGCTGAGCCACCCAGGCACCCCTACATAATTTTTCTAATCCATATTTTGTCATGCCATGAAAATATATGTTAGTATAAGGAAATGGAGTTTCCTTTGCCTACTAACTTTAAGTAACTAAAATTATGAGCTTTTGACTGAAAAATGGCAATTTCTTCCCTGGGAACAACACATTACTTGGAAGCTCTGGGCTTCAAGTTTTTAAATAAAACTTTCTAATTTTTCCATTTTTAGCAATCTTGCTTATTTTCAAGACATAATATTTACTGCCCAATATAGTCATGGTGACTTACTGGTTCTTTGCTAATTAACCTGGGAAGAAAATGATTGACGGGATAGCAAAGTTTAGTGGAAAGAGCTATGCACTCGGTGAGAAAAGCCCTAGCTTTTAACAAACTTCTACATCATTCATTAGCTGTTTGGTTTTGGGTAGGTTACCATGGTACTCAAGCACCACTGGTTCCCCCAAAGAGACTCATGGCCAAATACCAGATTTTGCGATTATTTTATGTGGCAAAAGGAACTTTGCATATGTAATTAAGGGCATAGGCCTTAAGATAGGGAAGTTATTCTGAGCGAATTATCTCAGTCGGTTCCATCCAATCATATTAGCCCTAAAAAGCAGAGAAATTTCTCAAAGTGAAGATAGGAAAGATGATGCAGAAGGAGCAGAGGGATTTGAAGTTTAAGGATTCAAGCCACCACTGCTTACTCTGAAAAATGGAAGGAATATCACATCAGGGAATGTGAGTGGTGTCTTGAGGATAAAAGCAACCCCTATGTAATAGCTTTCAAGAAAACAGTGACCTGGGGCGCCTGGGTGGCTCAGTGAGTTAAAGCCTCTGCCTTCAGCTCAGGTCAGGATCCCAGGGTCCTGGGATTGAGCCCCCA
>NW_019154164.1:1708604-1718346 GCF_002288905.1 Enhydra lutris kenyoni | reverse complement strand
GCCTACTTGTGATTTCTGTCTGTCAAATAAACAAATAAAACCTTTAAAAAAAAAGAAAGAAAGAAAACAGTGACCTCAATCTTACAGCTACGTTGAACTGAATCCTGCCAACAACTGAGGTGAGCAGAGGATTTGCCCCTAAGGTCTTCATATAAGAGCATTGGCCATATGACACCTTGATTCCAGCATCTGAAACCTGGAAGAGAGAAATCAGCCACACCTATGCAGATTTTGACATACAGAACTGTGAGATAATACATTTTTCTTGTTGTAAGCCACGGCATTTTCAATAATGTGTTACACAGCAATAGAAAACTAAGACAGTTATTTCAATTTTCCTGCTTAGGTTATCCTTCTGATAAAATACCTTATCTTCCATATTTAGTTAAGAGTAATGACACAGGTAGAATTTTCCTGAAAACAGGGTCCTGTGATTAATAGAAGAAATATGAAATATAATCATATAGTCCATTTAACAAGAAATATCTCAAATGTCTCTTTAGACCATCTTTTCGTCTCTTAACCCTTAGTTTGATGTTTCTCTTATCCAGGCATAGGGGGAAAAAGGCCAAGGGCTCATTTGGAAGAGAGATATTGTGCTACCAATATCCTAGAATTTGTAAAATAAATTATGTCGTATGCACCATTGTCCAAATATATCTAAGGCTGGATGCTTATTAAATGTAGGGAAAATTCTATTTTCAATTCTGTCAGTAGTATATAGCCCTTGTATGTGTTGAACTTAACTATATTAATTTTTTTCATTTGTGGTATAAAGTAATTGCCTAGTCATTGAGCCAGTGAAAGAAGGTCTCCAAAGACAATGTGTAATAGAAGGAAATTGAGAAGTGAAAAGAAAAATGATTGTACTTTTCAGTTCCTAGGAATTGGAATAGCAAAAGAAACTTCACAGCACAATAACAGTGAGAAAACATGAAGGCTGCTGTCAGCTAGCTTAGGTAAATCGAAACTGCAGATATCATCTTATCTTGGGGCTACCCATATCTCCTGTTAAGTTGGGGGGGGGCAAGTACTTTCTTAATTCTTAAATATCTACAGAATAAAAGCTATCTTTGCTAACCATAAGCTCAAATTCTAATGAATTTTGATTGTATCTGTTGCTTCTTATAACATTATTATGCAGCCCTGTGTCTCTTTATTGGATCTTCTCTTTTATTACCTGCCACAGCTGTCACGCAGATCACATAGCCTAATTCCCAACTTGAAGTAATCAGGAGCTTCCTTTTGGAGTTGTGATTATCTGGATCATCTTTGGTGACCGTGATAGATGTTTTGGATTTACATACACAGTCTATTTGTTTTTTATCCAATTAAATATGCTCATTTTTTGTGTAGTTATGATTCTGTCAGTTGCATGAAATATTCCGTGCAGTGGCTGATATTGCACAAGAAAAATATTGCTTTTCACGTATGTGAATAAATTTCATGACAAATGTAATTTTGTTATTTTTGTAATTACCCTGGTTGCTTTCAGCAACATCTGCCTTAAAAATTGCAGTCCATGGAAGAGCATCTTTTCATGAGGAAAATTTGGCTGGGGTATTCTACATCAGGCAGTTTCATTATTTTCTAGGGTTTTCTTAAAACGCATATGTGTTATCTGGGTTGTTGGTAAACCAGTTTTTATAATGTTCTGCTTTAAGAGACCTGCACTGGTCTTGGAACCCCTATTAATTGGCTCTGTGATTTCAAAGTGTTCACATAGCCTCTCTATGTTTTCTCATGTAGAATATAAAGGTGAAAATGTCTCACACCTTTGTTCACCTTAAAAGTGTAGTTGATTTTCTCTGGCAGTGCAAAAGTGTTTCATGCAATCTGTTTCCCTGAAAGAGAGAATGAGGAAAAAACTTGACTTCCGTGCAGTGTTCAGCAAACTCTTCCCTCATCTCTCAAGATCACAATGATAATGTACTGGTCATCAGTAAACATTAGGGATTGGAAGAGGAGCAAGAATAGAGACCATAACCCAATTTCATTCATAGCTGACTGTAACCATAAGACAAACTGGGAAATCCCCATGATTCCAAGCATGGGGCAAGTTACCAGGGATACTGGCTTTTCCTTATAGACTCTAGAGTACACAGACACAATAGGTCAATTCAAGGCCATTAGGTGAATGACCTAGTATTTTGTGCGAAGTGTAATACTGACTGATACTGAAATTTAAGGAAAGAGATTAGTTATATATCTAGTGAACTTTTTAGAAATGCAAATACCAGGATGTGAGTGTTCTCAAAAATAAGAAATTTGTTTTCCATTACAAGAATGCCTGGCGTAAAGCATAAGGACACTTGAACCAAAAAATTTCAGGAAGTCCTACTTGATGGACTCAGTACTCTGCTACATAATATTGGGATCCAGAATGGAAGACTTGGCTAGAAAAGCAGGATTTGTTAAAGAATATTTCATACAAATGTACCTACAAAACAGTGTGAGATGACATATAATTCAAGTATGTTATGGCTTTCTGAATTTGTCACTGTTTCTCTTTATATTAAATATATCTCTCTGCTTGGTCAACTTCTACTTCCATTCAAGACTCATCTCTTATATTCCCTTCCCTGTGAGTTACATATTCATGTAATGTTATTTCCTACATTACTTTTCTCTGTTCTACTTTGGCACTTGTAATATTTAGAATTATTTGTTTCTATTTACAAGTCTGGGGCAGATATAATCCCTTCATATTCTCTATAGCACCAAGTACCCAGCAGAATGTTCAACTAATAGTTGGTGCTTAATAAACTGTTGTTCCATTCCAATAAAGATTTGTTTATCCATTCAATTTATACATATGTAAGTTTGGAAAAATAAGGTAAGAATCAATTGATGAAGGAAACTCATGTATCTACCTGAGGAGTTTGGGATTTCTTCTATAGATATGGTGAGCCACAATAGTCTTTGAGCAGAGAGTGAAAGCACTGTTGTAAGGAAATGATTCTGCATGTGGTGAAAATGGACAGAGGATGGAGATGATTTTTAAGAAGCCAAAGACACAACAGTAAGATAGGCTTTAGCAAGAACCACAAACAATTTAATAGATAATTTAAACAGATCTGTATGCGTGTGTGTGTATGTGTGTGACACACATTCACTCCATTAAGGTCCTTTTTCTGTTTCAGGATTCAATCTAGGATATCACCTTGCATTTACTTCCCATTTCCTTTAGTCTGTGTTATTTTCTTTGTCTTTCTGTGTTGTTCATAAGCTTGAACATCTACAGGGGTATGATCAGGTATCTTGTAGAATGCCTCCTGACCTCAGTTTTTCTGGTGTTTCTCTCATGAAAACTGGAGATGTGGGTTTCTGGGAAGAATACTGCCAAGATCAAGTACCCTTCTCATCAAAGCTATCAGAGTTTACATGATATCCATATGACATTTCTGATGATGTTAACCTGTATCATTTGGTTAATGTAGTGTTTGTCAGGTGTATTAATAAAGTTGTAATTTTCCCTTTCCCTACTTTATTCTTTGAAAGTGAGTCACTAAGTCCAGCCTATCCTAAGTGAGGATTGGGTTGGGGAGGATTAAGCTCCACCTCCTTGACAGGGGATTATCTGCACATATTTGGAACTTTTTTGTAAGAAACATTTTTCTCTACTTCTCCATTTAGTTATTCCATAATTTATTAGTATCACTATGGACTGATGTATATGTATTTATTTTATACTTTGGGTTATAATTCAATCCTGTTTTACTGATTTTGTTGCTCACATTGTTCCACATTTGGCCAATGGAAGCTTTTTCAAGGTGTTTCCAGTGTCCCTCTGACATATCCCCAACATTGTGAATTTTTCTTGGGGATGGGAATCACTTCTGTAATTCCTGGCAGTATAAAGTGCTCCACGCTAATTTTGTACATTCCTCACTTCAGCCCTAGTATCAGTCTTTTCTCCCAGAAGCCCTGGTGCCTTTTACTGCAGAATGGTGTTTATAGACCAAGATCTGGATACTGACTATGCTTGTTGCTACTGGAACATCATTGTTGCTGGGCCTTTTCGGTGGACAGAGCAAGAAAATACATATATGTATGCTAAACCATGTATTTAAACATATTAAATACCTCTGTATATACCAATTTTATCCATATAGGGCAAATTATGAGTTCATGCATATGTCTCTTACTCTAATCCAGTATTATGGTTCTAGTCTTCCTCTCGTGCTTGACTATAACTGCCCACTTAAACTTTAAGAAACCTGGCTGTCACTTATTCACCATATATTTATTTACTTATTTGCTCAACAGCAATATATATGGAAAACAGTTTCAGAATTATTAACTTGTATCCCCATGAGAAACAAATTTATCAATTATAGTATTTATATGTAATTCCTTTTGTCTTTCATTTACAGTTTTCAGTCAAAACATTTTCCCCCAAAGTTACTTAGCTCAGCCCAATTTCCCTGTCCCCTTCATTGTGCTCATATCATACATTTGTAACACAGATAGATTCATTTATCACAATCTACATTCCATCCTGAAATACTTTGACATCACAATTGATTATAATTTTTAGTTTGCATACATTAAGATTCAGTGTGTAATTTATAGTTCTGTCAGTTTTAACAAATACGTGTAAACATTTATCTACCACCCAAATACATAAAGGTTCTTTATCCTAAGTCTAAAGAATAGTTATTTTACCCTAAAAGTTCCCCTGTGAATCTTCTTTATAATCAATCCCTTCTCTAACCCATGGCAATCATTCATCTGTTTTCCTTTTACTTACTACATTTTAATGAAGTAATTTGTTGCTAATTAATAGCTGCTTTTTTCTCCCTCACACGAATATAAGTGCTGTGAGGGCAAGTACCCCGTGTCTTACTAATCACCGTATGCCTTCTGATTAGGAGAGTGCCTTGTATATCATGAGTGCTTAATAAATATTTGTTGAACAAACAAATCAATGGGGAATTAAGGAATAAGTGTGGAATTATTTATAATTCCTGATAATGCTTTTTAATGCACTAAAGACTCTAATAGGCACTAGGGATTTAAAGATATAATGTCTTCCTTCAAAAAAACATACACTTTAGTCAAAGGACAAAACATGTGCACAAACTGCTGTAATACATATTAGAATGTGATAAAGATGCCAGAAGAATGGTAGGACTAGAGTTCAGGAAAGGAAGATCTCACTTCTAGCTGTTATTGTGATATGGTCTGAATGTTTGCATTTCCTCACAAATTCTTTTGTTGAAACTCTAACGCCCAAGGCATGGGGCCTTTGGGAAGTAATTAGATCACTGGGGCATAGCGCTCCTGTGTGGTATCGGTGTCCTTATAAGAGGCCCCAGGAAGATACCTTGCCCCTTCTTCCATGTGACGGTATAGCTAGAACTTGCTGTATAAATCAGAATGTGAATTCTCACCAGATATCAGATTTGTAGGTGTCTTGGTCTTGTACTTTCCAGTCTCCAGAACTGTGAGAAATAAGTTTCTGTTGTTTACAAAGCCACCTAGTCTATGGTTTTGTAATAGCAGCCCAGACAGACTGAGAGGTTGTATGTCTTCTGACTAGGAGAGGCCTTCATAGCCTGGCAAAGACTTCATAGTAAATGTAATAAGGAGTTCATTTTAAAGGAATCTCCTCCCAGTAGAACCTGGTTCTGTCATCTTCATGGGGAATGTTGAGAGGGCTTGGATTTTGACATGGGTAGAGGAGATAGTAGTGTTTTTGTACGTTTTTAAGCTGTTAAAATTTTTAATGGTTTTAAGATATTTTTGTTTTAATTTGCAAGGTTGCACTGTGGTCTATATTAGCCTTGATGAGGACTCATTTTTTTATTCTCTATCTGTAATCAGGTCTTCAATCTTCTTTATCTTTTTGGTTAATTTTGTATTGCATTGACTTCCTTTCAAAATATGAAAAGTTTTCATCTTCGGGTAATAGACTCCATTGAAATATGATAATTACTTTTGGGAAATATCATAACTGAACTGTACAGAGAAAATTGATCCAAAATACATTCCATGTCAAACACATTTTTAGATAAAGAGTAAACGTGTCCTGGAGTGTTTAACTGTGTATAAATACACATTTGCAGGAGCTAATTCTTCAGAAACAATACAGAAATTTGATGGCTGCAATATTGACTGTGTGATATGTTTTGAAGGGTGTTTCAAAGATAATCCCAATATAGACCCCTTACCAGTCACACTTATTTGGGTGAAAACATGAAAAACATGAAAAGATAATCCCAAATACAGCCCCCTTACCAGTCACACTTATTTGGGTGAAAACATGAAAAACCAAGGAAAAATAAAATTTTATTTCTTGGTAGGAATTATACCTTAATACATAATCAGTCATTAATACCAAGCCAGATTTTATTTATTGGGTTAAACTTGCCAGAGATCTAGGTCCAAAAATATGGATCAGGGGATAGGTAAGTTTTTGATGGAGGCACATGATAGGAAATGTCTGGAGAAGAAGGTACTACATAAAACATTGAGCTTGTTGTGAAGTTGATCAAGGCAATTTAGATATCATGTGTGTGAAGAATGCTAAGAAGAAGCATTGTGAAAAAAATGTCACACAAAAACATCTGTGGACATGTAACAACAAAGTTCATAGGGAGCACTGGGCTAGGAGTTAAGTGACAGGGGAAAAAAGAAAAGTCTAGGATAAGGTGACTAAAACTGTGACTTTGACTGAAAAGAGAGGAATGACGAGGTAGGAATCAGGCAAAGAGATAAGATGACAAATCCAGGTAAGTGAATGAAAGCAAGGAAGAGGATATGAGTACTCTATGATTCAAATTTCTGGTACTCATAATAGTGTATAAATGAAATACAGGTAGATGATTTCATAGCAAATGACCTGAAACTCAGGTACCACTAAGGCACAATACCACAGATTCTGTTTCTAGCTTGCATTCTACCCAGTGCCAGCACTGATGCCTGATTTGAGGTAGGTAAGAATTTCCAGATAGGTAGGGAAAATCATACCTGGCTAAAGGGAAGAAGGATGGACATGGAAAACAGAGAAAGCTTTTAAAAATAAATTTGAGCCTTTTTAGTTGGCCTAGATTACAATATACAATATTTTTGTGTTTGCTAGAATTCAGATTCAAAAACAAAGTATTAAAAATTTTAAAAGTTCAAATATACAATTTAACATTGCTTTTGCCTTCCAATACCACTACAATTTGCTAATTTTTGTAGCCTCTTTTAGATTTACGTTCCAGAGCTATCAATTTATAAAGCAGTTTTGGAATTATATCCAATCCCACATGACATATTTATACTTGTTCAGGACTTGGGAAGAGACATGGACTTGTCCTCCTGAGAGTAGAAACTGAAAGAAAAATGTTGACTTTGTCAAATGATGAACACTTGTATACTAGAGCAAGAAAATAGAAATGGCAGAATTTTTCCAAAGAGTGGTTATTAAGTATATATATATAAAGTTATTTTAGTGATGATTTGAAAAGAGAGTAACAGTTAATGTTGCAAACGGCAAATGGATTAAAATGTATATTTATTCATATGACAGGGTGTGCCTGGGAGAGAAACTTTTTTGGTAGGAGGCACCCTCAAAATTAAATGCAATGCAAGTTGGTGCAGCCACTTTGGAAAACAGTGTGGAGATTCCTTAAGAAATTAAAAATAGACCTACCCTATGACCCTGCAATTGCACAACTGGGTATTTACCCCAAAGATGCAGATGTAGTAAAAAGAAGAGCCATCTGTACCCCAATGTTCATAGCAGCAATGGCCACAGTCGCCAAACTGTGGAAAGAACAATTATGGCCTTCAACGGACGAATGGATAAAGAAGATGTGGTCCATATATACTATAGAATATTACACCCCCATCAGAAAGGATGAATACCCAACTTTTGTATCAACATGGTTGGGACTGGAAGAGATTATGCCGAGTGAAATAAGTCAAGCAGACAGAGTCAATTATCATATGGTTTCACTTGTGGGGCATAAGAAATAACACAAGAACATGGGGAGATGGAGAGGAGAAGGGAGTTGGGGGAAATTGGAGGGGGAGACCAACCATGAGAGACTGTGGACTCTGAGAAACAAACTGAGGGTTTTGGAGGGGAGGAGGGTGGAGGGTTGGGTGAGCCTGGTGGTGGGTATTATGGAGGGCACGTATTGCATAGAACACTGGGTGTGGTGCATAAACAATGAATTTTGGAACACTGAAAATAAAAATTAAAAAAATAAAAATTAAATGCAAAATTTAATGAAATAAGAATAAATGAAGAAAGGAGGAAACTAGTATGTAATTAAGAATATGCCCAACAGTGGACTCAATATAAACAATGTTTATATTGATTGTCTAATTATGTTAACATGTGAGGAAACTGGGATTTAAAGAGGTTATTGCCCAGTAAATTTATAATCTAGTAAGTGACAGATCCAGGCTTCAAATCCAGTGTGTCTGACTAGTTGATTTTTATTTCAATATCCTCTAAGGACCATAGCATGTAAGTAAGGATATTTTGACAGTAAAAAATTTGGCCAGTTTGGGGCGCCTGGGTGGCTCAGTGGGTTAAGCCTCTGCCTTCAGCTCAGGTCATGATCTCAGGGTCCTGGGATCGAGCCCCGCATCAGGTTCTCTGCTCAGCAGGGAGCCTGCTTCCTCCTCTCTCTCTGCCTGCCTCTCTGCCTGCTTGTGATCTCTCTCTGTCAACTAAATAAATAAAATCTTAAAAAAAAATTTGGTCAATTTATAAACAATTTTTTTAGTGAATTCAGGCTTAATGATCATAGAGTCAGATAGATCTGGATTGGATTTTTGGGTCCACTGACTGTATGGTCTTTCATAAATAATTTAACATCTCTGAAACTTGTCTTTTTCACATATACAAATAGGATCATTAAAATCTATTTTAAAAAAAGAAAAAATCTATTTGAAGGTCGTTAGAAGAATTATATGCAGCAATATGAATAAAATGCTTAACAGAATATCTGACAAATAATGAAGGCTCAAAGAAAGTAGATTGACTTTGAATAGAGCCCTTTATTGTAGCATATTTCCTATCTTATAGAAAATTGGCAGTTGTTAGGAGAAAGTTTCAATTGTCCAGGAGCAAAAATTCTCTGATTTCTGTACTTAATCTTTGGTAACTTTATCTAATATCAAGGCTTCAACTAGTGCTGCCAGGGTAGACTTTCAGTCTGATTCAGCAATTTTGACAACAAGCAAGGATCTTGTATTTGAATAGGATGATATATCAAAAACTGAATTTGCCTTTCTTCCTCTTAGTACCTCTTCTCCTGATCACTTCTTATCTTTTTAATTGGGCTGCTATTATAATAAATAGTAGAGTCCATTTCCCAGTAAAGGTTTGTACATATAAAGTTTTCAAATCAAGCTTTGGTGCTTACCTTTCATTTTAGATCATTTGTCTAAATAGCAAGTAAAGAAAACAGAAAAGAAGGAATTATCCTTTGGGCATGTATGTTTCAGGCACTTTGGTGAGTACTTTGTGTGATTTGTCTCATATATTCCTCTCAACAATGACAGAGTACATTGCCATCCATAACTGAGTAAACTGAGGCTCAAAAGTGTGATATAATGTTCCCAACTCCTATGGAATTTTCATAACAGAGTTTTCCCATTCCCACTGTCATACAGCTAATTCAGAAGTCTATCTGGCTCAGTTGGTGGGACATGTGACTCTTGGCTCAGGGTTGTGAATTCAAGCTCCATGCTTGAGTAGGTGTAGAAATCACTTAAAAATAAAAACTTAAAA
>NW_019154164.1:1680938-1708504 GCF_002288905.1 Enhydra lutris kenyoni | reverse complement strand
TCCTCTCTTCCTTCCTTCCATGTATTTATTTAACTTAGGACCAGGCATCTATACCACAGGAATACTGTGGTAATTTGCTAATTGGCCTCCCTGCCTCCAGATTCTCCTCATCACTCCTGCTTACCACTGCCAGATTAATATTCCTAAACCACCAACTTCTTTAACTTCCAGTTCAAAAAGATTGGTAATTTCCCATTGCCCAGAGGATAAAATTAAAACTGCCCATTGGCATGTGCAAAGACTTTCTCAATTTGGTGTCAATCTGTCTTACCTGCATTAACTTCCACCCTGTCCTTTAAAAAAAACTGTTCAGTTAAGTTGTTCAATTTTTACCCTCCTAGACACTTTTAACATTGTCTCCCATGCATTTGATTATTCTTCTCCCCTATCTGCTTCCTCCTTTCTATCCATCAAAGACTATTCCATTTTAGGACCCAGAGCAAATACTTCATGTGTGTTCATGTATGACCACTGCATCTATAATGGCATACATTTAATGCATTTATTGCTTGGAGCATCAAATATGATTTTTTCAAATCATCATTAGAATAAATTTTTACCTACATATATAATAACCTCTATCTTCCACTACCACAGTATACTATCCAAACAACCACTGTTTGCTGCCTACATTACTATAATACCTTCCTAACAGGTTTTGTTGCTTCCAGTCTCCCCTCTTCTATCCACAATGCACAGAGTGGTCCTTAAAAAAACACACAAAACAAATTGGATCATGCAACGGGTCTGTTTTAAAATACTTGAGCATATTACTCACATGACCAACATGGTAGTGCCCAACATTTTCTACAACTACGTATTTTCTGGAAGTCAAGATGACTATAGTTGTAGTCATGGCTAGATCAATGTCCTGAAGTTGGTGGCTGAGTGTACCGACTCCAGAGCCTAGATGAGCTTTAGCTACCACTTTGGCCCTGTGGTCATTTTTCTTCATGAGACTGAGCTTGCAGGCAATCATGAATGGTATCTTAGCAGAGCAGCTGATCACGCTGAGTTGCTTCATTTGTGTAGACGATACCGCCTGGCCTTGAGACTGGACCAGAGCTGATTCAGAAAACCAACAGTCTCCCTGGCTCCATGAATTACACCCATAACCTGCTGAGAGAGAGTGGTAGTTTCTAGCAATTGTGTTGGTATCAGGGCCCTCTTGAGTTCAGAGAAGTCAGCGGAAATTCATAATGCACTGGATTAATCTATCTTTATCTGTCTGAATGACATGGTCACCAGTGTGCTGTTGGGACTTTGCATTTTAGGAAGCCATGTGCAGCTAGAACCACTGGCTAACTGGTATAATTCAGCCATTTGGCAGCCAGACAAAGATAATCTTTATGCTATTATCTAGGAGGGAATAGATTTCTGCAGACTACTTTTCTGGAAAGGATGTCTAAGAAAGAGGTCTCAGTCTTCATCATAGGAGGCCTGAGCAAAAGCAAGATCATCTTTTAGAAGATGATGATAGTGATCATATTCAAGTTGTCCAAGGTTAAGCCTTGATACCTCACTGGGGCTGGATACATATCTTTCCAAAATGACTGTGTATTTTGCTTTGTCCCTGGTTCTCACAAGTAATCTCTAGCTGAAGAGAAAGCAGTATCAGAAGGATTTTGGCCTTATCAAACTAGAGCATGTCTGTCCCATCTGCAATATGACTGGCAGTCCTTTACTGTATGTCACTCTCTGCAGTGACACCATGGCAGTCTTGTACCATTTTTTCATTTGTATTAACTATCAGCTGATGAGCACCATGTGGGTCAGTATCACAACAAAACATTTTTCTGACTTGGTGCTAGACACAATATACAGAAACCTGACACTCTCTCTTGTCCGGACCAAATACCTCAGCATTTGTGCATCACCCTGGATTGTAGTCTGCACTGGTTATGGCTTCATTATCAGGAGCCTTGGCCAGGCAAATTAGAAGATCTTAAAATTTTTTAAATGTATTGTATTTATTATATCTCTGTATTTTCTTGGGGAAATAATTGGTAATTGACCAACACATGATCTGAAAGTTATTGCTGCTTATATTGCTCTCTCCTTCCTTACATATTCATCAATAATAACAATTATGATAATAATGTCAACCGGAATCTATAAGCATTTAATATAACTTGGCAGATAGGAAGTACCCACCAAATGGGGGCTGTTATGATCATGGCACAGGTCTCATAAGCATCCTGGCTATAAGCTCTCTTATTGTCCATATTTACAGTAAGAAGTTGAGAGAAGGGACAGGACCCAATACAAGTCAAACGATGAATATTTTGCAGAAAAAGATTTTGAACTCTGTTATGACTACACAGGTCAAGTTCTTAACCATTGTGCTCTCCTAACCTGTGTGGTTTAACTTTCAATAAAAATAAAACTAAAGGAAATAGGGAAGATATAGTGAATGCTTCTCATGTGTCAGACTTGGTCTTAAGCACTTCTCATTAATTTAATCCTCACAACTCTAGGCATGAATGTTATCCTGCTCATTTAGATGGGAGGAAACTGAGGCTCAGAGAGATGAAGTCACTTGTCCAGTGTCAAACAGTGAGTAAGCAGACCAGGATTCTAACCCATCTTTGTCTGACCACAACATTCATGATCATTAAAAGTTTTTGTTTACTTGAAAAAAACTAATCATGGACTTGAACAAAAACACAATATAAAAGAGTATAACTACCATCCCAGGCCATAAATCCCCATTGCCAGAGGCAATAAACATTTTCAGTTTATTGTGTAGTTTTCAGAAATGTCTATTTATAAATACATGTATCATAATTTTTAATAAACCTTAGCCTCTGTACACTGTGTTCTGCACTCTGTGTTTTTATTTTACTTACTATACCTTAGATATTTTCTGATGATTAAAAAAAATCAACAACATCTCATTGCTTTAAAAATGAAGATCAAACTCCATAAAAAGCCAATAAAGCTCTACATGATCTTGGACTGTCTAGTTCTCCAGCTTCATGCTGCAGTTTCCATCTTTTTTCTCTTTGTGCTCCACCCACACTTTTCCTCCAGTGATCTCTATGGTTCACTTAAAATTACTGCATGTACAGAGACTCAAGGCTCTAAGCCTCTCTCTATGTTCTCACAAGTAGTTTTATGAATCCCACAGTCATCCTACAACCATCTCATTGCCAATGGGAGAATAAGGTCAAAGGACTTTTAGAATCTACCCTCTAACATGTTACTCTAATATATTATAAGTGCGGTGATAGAACCAAGTTATACAGAAGCAGACACCTAATCAGGCTTTGAAAACTTAGGGAAGACTTTATGGAGGAAGTAGTATCTGACCTAGAAAAATGATCTAGTGATTAGGTGGGAAGGGAGACAGAATAAAAAAGTTCTGGAAAGCACAAATTACAAGCACAAATGTCTGGAGCAAATTGGTGACAAAGGGAGGCTTCATAAAGCCCTCATAAGCTCTGTTAGTACTGTCCTCCAGCTACAAAACACACGTACAAAAACATTTGTTTGTTATGGAAATGCAACTTGGAATCAACACTTTCAGCATCATCTTCCAACAACATTGTTTCCCTTAAAGCCTTCTGGTAGTACTGTTGCCCCTAAAGCCTTTCTGACCTTTTGGTGTCTTTACCAGTCAGAGGCATATTTTAGTAACTGCAAATTATTTAGTGTAGACGGAGCACATTTTGCAAGCATTTGATGGAAAGAGGAGATAAACAGTGAAGGCAGGAAATAAGGCTGGAGAAATAAGCTGGAGCCAGATCATTAAGCATTTGATGAGTTACATCACAGTCAACAGACTTTATCTTAAAAGTAATAGGAAGAAATGAATGGTTTTTTTAACAGAGGAATTACAAGACCAGTTTTGTGATTTGTGCTTCAGGAAATCAATTTGGACTACACCCTAGAGAAAGGGTTTGAAAGGGCAGAAAATGAAGTCAAGGGAAAGAGTTGGGAGAAAAGTCGTTTCAGTAATCCAGATGAGAGACAATGATGGTTTAAGATAAAGTAACAGAAGTACCATAGATGTGTTTAGAGATAGGTAGCTTGTAGAAAAAAACAAAGTGGCCGATTGGAAAGATTGAACAATCGAAAATGGTTGCTTACATTGAATTGGTAGGCATTAGAGGAGAAGCAGGTTTAAGGAAAAGAAGGTAATCTCAGCTTTGATAAATTTGATTTTTAAATTATATTTGAACATAATAGAGAAGATCACATAAGTAAGTATTGAGTGTGGTGAATCATCACAAAGTAAACATATCACAATCACCTATAATTGAGAAACAGAGCGCTGCTAGCATTCTAAAGGCCCCCTCATGTTTTCTGGTCAGTCACTGACCCACAGTTGAATAGTAATACCTGATTGATGATATCCTAGCTTAGTTTTGTCTTATTTTAATTCTATAAAGGAAATCATGTATCATTTACTTTTGTTTCCAGCTATTTTGGTTCAGTGAAATTCATCCATATTTTCTATGTGTGCTGTTAGTGGCTTCATTCTTATAAAGAATTCATTTAACATTTCTACTGTTATTGGATAATTGCATTATGCAATGTCAGGTTATCACAAATAGGCTGCTATGCACATTCTCATACATGTCTTTTGGTGCATATACATATGACTTTTTGTTAGGTGCATAGCTGGGAAATGAATTTCTGGGTCATATGTATACATAAGTTTAACTTTGGTAGATACTGACAACTTTTCAGAGTTAGTGGTGTGTAAGAGTTTCAGCTGATTCTGATTCTTGTCAGTTTTGCCAGTTTTTTAAATTATTGCCATCTCAGTGGGGTTATAAGTGTATCTCCTGGTTTCAATTTGCATTCCCTAATGACTAATGGGGTAGTGCATTTTTCATAAACTTACTGGACATTTGGATATACATTTTTCATGAAGTGCATTGAATCTACAGATATTTCAATCAATTGGTAAGGTGTATCTTTCCATTTAAAAAATATTCTTTAATTCTCAAAAATATATAAAGTTTGTAGCTGTCTTAAAGTTTTCATTATATTTATTTTTATATATGTGATAATTTGATGTTATTATAAGTGGTACCTATTTTTTAAGTTTTGTTTTTTATTTTTTAAGATGGGAAAATTACAACATGCTTGAATTTTGAACATTCATTATATATTCAACAACCCTGCTAAGGTCCACTTATTAATTCTAATAGTTTACTTATAAATATTTTGGATTTTCTATATACAACCATACTTTCTGAAATGAATGAGTTTTCTTTCTTTCCATTTTGTATACATTGAAAAATACATTTCTCTTTTATTATTGCATTAGCTGGGACTTTCAATTCGATATTGTAAAGAAGTTGTCCTATTCCTCAAAGGAAAGACTTTCAACATTTTGTCATTAAGTCTGTTAATTTTATGGAAACTTTCTCTGAAATTAAGGAAATTTCATTTTATTCTTAATTTTTAATTTATTCATGTATTTATTTTTAATTTTGTATTTAAATTCTAGTTAGCTAACTTATAGTGTAATATTGTTTTCAGGAGTAGAATTTAGTGATTCATCACTTACATATAACACCCAATGTTCATCACAAGTGCCCTCCTTAACACCCATTATCCATCTAGCCCATTCCTCCCATCCGTCTCCTCTCCATCAATCCACAGTTTATTCTCTCTAAGAGTCCCTTATGGTTTGTTTCCCTCTCTCTCTTCCCACCTATGTTCATCTTTTCATTTCTTACATTCCACATATGAGTGAACTCCTATGGTGTTTGTCTTTCTCTCACTGACTTGTCTCACTTAGCATTAATACACTCTAGCTCCATCCATGTCAATGTGAATGTCAAGATTTCATTCTTTTTGATGGCTAAGTAATATTCCATTATAAATATATACCACTTCTTTATGCATTCATCAGTTGATGAACATTTGGGTTCTTCCCATAATTTGGCTTTGTTGATAATGCTGCTATAAACATAGTGGTCCATGTGTCCCTTTGAATCAGTATTTGTGTATCCTTTAGATAAACACCTGGAAGTGCAATTGCTGGGTCATAGGGTAGTTCTACTTTTAACTTTTTAAGGAAACCCTATACTGTTTTCCCATTAATAAAAGAAAGGATAAAAGCTATATGATCCTCTCTATAGATGCATTAAAAAGCATTTAACAAAATACAGCATCCATTCTTGGTAAAGACCCTCAACAAAGTAGCAATAGAAGGAATACACCTCAACATCTTAAAGACCATATATATGAAAGACCCATAGCTAATATTCCTAATTTTCTAAGAATTATTTTCCTCCTTTATCATTAAGGAATCTTGAATTTTATCAAATACTTCTATTATATCTATTGAGATAATCATATTATTTTTTTTTCCTTTATTCTATGTGGTGAACTTCAGTGATGGCTTTGCAAATGTTAAACCAATCTTGCATTCCTGAAAAAATCCAACTTCATCATGTATTATATTTATTATAAATTTCTGGCTTTAGTTTATGGATTTTGCACATTTATTTATGGTAGGAATAGACTTGTAATATTGCATCTACACATTGGCTTTGTCAGGTTTTATTGTTAAAGTTTTATGTGGACCTCATAAAATGAATTGGGAAGAACTGAACATTTCTCTATTCACTGGAAAAGTTTGGGTAAGTTTGGGGACATTTATGAATATGTGTGGGGAAGTTCACTGGTAAAGCTCTCTTTTTTAAATATAAATTTAATTTTCTTTCTTAATGAGTTGAATTTTTCAGATCTATATTTTTCTTGTGTCCATTGTATAGGTTTTACTCTTCTAGGAAGTTATCAATTTTATTTAAGTTTTCAGATTTGGGGCTCCTGGGTGGCTCAGTGGGTTAAGCCTCTGCCTTTGGCTCAGGTCATGATCCCAGGGTCCTGGGATCGAGCCCTGCATCAGGCTCTCTGCTCATTGGGGATCCTGCTTCCCCTTCTCTCTCTGCCTGCCTCTCTGCCTACTTGTGATCTCTCTCTGTCAAATAAATACGTAAAATCTTAAAAAAAAGATTAAATAAATAAATTTTCAAATTTATTGGCATAAAGCTCTTCATAATATCCTCTTGTTTGATGTTTGTAGACTCAATAAAATTTTTACTTCTAAATATTTACAATGAGTACTTTTTCTATGTGGCTTTTTTCTTTCTTTCTCAGTCTTGCCAGGGGTTTATCAATTTTATTGGTCTTTTTTAAAGAAACAAACCGTGTTTATTGATATTTTCTCTAGTTCTTTTATATTAATTTCTGCTCTTTGTTATTTCATTCTGTTTTCTTTTACTTTAACTTGTTTCTTTCTTTCTTTCTTTTTTTTTTTGACTTGAAATGGATGTTGTATAGCACCGATCTTTGGCCTCACTTCACATGCTCTAGGCCTGCCTTTTTTCACCAGACATTGCTGTGGCAGCCAACTTCACACAGGTGTAACTTGACAGCACTTTACCTCACTTCACCAGGGCTTATCCTATCTGCAATGGCAGATATATGTGAGAATCTGCCCTGCATCCATGAACACACAGCCTAGAAGTATGAGGAGGCCTAGAGGTATGGGAGTCCATGGAAAAGCTCTTGATTAATTGAAAATAGAAGAAAGAAGATAAGTTCCCTTCTCTTCCCATGGGCTGATAATTCTCAGGCACATTCTTCTTGGCCCCTAAGAATATTCCCCTTTATTTTTTTTCTAATATACGTATTTCAGGCTATACATTATAACTTAAAAGTGGTTTTATCTACCCCTAACAAATTTTAATGTTATAATTTAAGTTATAATTTATAATAGAATTTATATTTAATATTGTTATTTCATTATCATTCAATATATTTTCTCATTTTCATTATTATTTTTTTCTCTTACCCATGGATTATTTTAAAAAGGTATTGATAAATTTCCAAATATTTGGGAGACTGATTTCCTTGTTATCTTTTTTGTCAGTGTTTTCAAGATTATTTCCATTCTGGTCAGATTATATAATCTGTGTGATTATAATTAATCACATAAATTAGCTGAGATTTATATTATTTCTCAGCATATGGCCTAATTGGTAAGTGTTCCAAGAATTTGCATTCTGTAGTTGACACATTTCTATAAATGTCAGTGGGATTAATTTTGTCAACCATGTTGTTAAAATTTTATATACGACCTTTAATGTTTCTGTCTGCTTAATGTATTACTCAGGATGGTATGCTGAAATCTATGAGATTTTTGAAATATTTTACCCCTTTTTACTCTCCATATTTTTAAGCTATGATGTTAGGGCATATAATTTATTATATTTTCCTACCTTTTTGACCTTTTATTCTAAAATATCCCTTCTATTTCTAGTAAACCTTATCACTTTAAAATTTGCTTTGTCCAATATTAGTATTACTTCACTATGTATCTTTAATTAATATTTGCATGACATATATTTATCCTATTGCTTTCAAGCTTTCTGAATTTTTGTTTAAATTGTGTCTCTTGTGAAAAGTAGCTTTAAAAATTCATTCCAGGTGTAGCTGGGTGGTGTAGTCGGTTAAGTGTCTGACTCTTGATTTCGGCTCAGGTTGTGATTTCAGGGTTGTGAGATCAAGCTCACATGCTCAGCACAGAGTCTGCTTCAAAGACTTTCTATCCCTCTCCATCTGCCCCTCCTGTTTGGAGTTAACTGGACACTTAGTTAGGTCCAGGGTCCCCAACAATAAAGCAAAAAAGCCAGGACAGCTAAAATAAAACCACACTAGCATCCTGTTTTACAGCTTAAACAAGACCACAGCAGGACTGACTTTTGGAAAACATCCTGAAATGAATTAACCAACCATAAAACATTGGTTACTATTAAAAGTTGAGGCAGTTAGTCTCCAAATGTCAGCCCCAAAAGACCATCAACAATAAATAAATAAAACATGAACAATAACCCTTAGCAGCCAATTCCCAAGGGGACCACACTCAGGATGCTCAAGATCTGCAAAGAGCTTATAAAACCCTCTAAATTTGAAGGCCCAAATGGCAACCCTGTTGGTTCCCTCTCTCTCTGGGAGCTTTGAACTATTGCTCAATAAACTTTGCTTTTCTGCCCACCAGTCTTCGTCTGGTCTACCTCTTCATTCTTCAAAGCAGCTTGACCAAGAACTGTGGGTGCTAAGAGAACAAAAATCCTGTAACACTCCCACATGTGTGCTTTCTCTCTCTTTCAAGTAAATAAAAAATCTTTTTAAAAAATTCATTCTAAACATTTATTTTCATTTGGAGGTTTTTTTAAATTTTTGATGAAATTTGGGTTTAAATTTACCAACTTACTTTTTGTTCTTTATATGTGAGTCTGTTCTATGATTTATTTTTTTATTCCTTATTTTTGGAGTATTCAAGTTTTTTATTATTCTGTTTTCCCCACTAGTAGCTCATCAGTGATACATTCTTTTATTCTTTCTTCAGTAGTTATTCAGCATGACACTATTATTGTTTTATGTAGTACTCACTTATATTTACCTATAAATATACTCTCTACATTGTTCTTTTTTCTTTCTTGCATTTCTATGCTTCCATCTGGATTAATATTTTTTTTTACTTGAATAACTCTCTTTTAGTATTTCTTTTAGTTCAGGGCTGCTGATGATAAAGTTTCCTAGTTTTTTGTTTTCCTGAAAATACTTTGATTGTTTGATTATTTGAGTTTATTTTTAAGGAATCTGGCTCCTGGCCAAAAAAAGACTTTGTATGGTAGTCCTTACAGGGGAAAGCTGCCTTTCTCACACTAGGTTTGGTACATAGCCAGTCTTGGAAAGGAGTTGCAGTCAAGGACTCAGACTTCACTGGCTAGTCATGTTCTTATGTGTATTTTGCATTCCTACCTCAGGTGCCTTTATTGAGAGACCTCCTTATCTGGAGTCTTCTTCAGGTACTTCTGCCTGGGTCTTCTTATGCATGGAGGGGGAAAATTTGAAGATACTTCTCTCCACTCTCACTCAGTACTTGGTACACTCTAGACCTTCTCCTACTTTCCCCTCTCCAGTCCCCTAAGTCCAGAGTCTATAAAACTCCAAGAGACTTTTTTTGAGAATCCTTTGGCAGTGAAAAAAAAAATCTGATGATCCACTTGATCTTCAACCAGCATGCCATTGCATTAAAGAAAATGGAACAGGGGGGAGTTAGAGTTTTCTCTGGTTTAGCCTCTTGCTATATGATTAAAGGTTGAATGTTACTTTCATTTTGGGCTTGTTGCTATAATTGACTACCCTAATACCTGACAATTCACTCTTTCTAATTCATCTGGGCTTGTGACAGTTTTCTGAGATATTTTTTTCCTTTCTCTAAAATTCTAAATTGGAGATTATTATCTATAATCAGCACTTTAAAATGTAATTACATGGTTTTCTGGCTTTTGGTATTTCTGTTGAAGAAGTGGTTATCTGTTTAGTGTTGCTCCTTTTATAATGATATGCTTATTTTGTATATGATTATATTAAAATTTTTATTTTTATCTTTTCATATTATTACTGTGATATACCCAAATGTGACCTTCACTGAATTTATCCTAATTAGGGAATATAGTTTCTTGAAATCATGGCTTTTGAGAGCTTTGGACAATTTTTGATCACTACAGTTCAAATAGTTCTCCCATGCCACTTTTTCTCTCCCTTGCTTCTGGCCCATCAAATTAAACATATATTAGACCTACCATATGACTCTCATGCTCTTTTGTAGTATCTAAACTTTTTCTCCTCTATCCTTCAATTTGGATATTTTATTTGGATCTACCTTCTAGTTCACATATTCTCTCTTCTACTATATCTTTATATGCCCTTAAGTGCATCTATAGCTCTTTTTAACAGCTGCAGTGAGATATCATTGACACAAAATGTACTGGATGTATTTCAACTACACAGTTTATAATTTCTGATATAAGCCTATACCCAAGAAACTATCACCACAAGATAATGGATATATTTCACCAAAAGTTTTCTTATGCTTCTTTGCAATTCCTCCTTTAAACCCTGTTTCCACCCATTTCTAGATAATCACTGATATAATTTGCATCATGCTTGCATTTTCTAGAATTAATATAAGTGGAATAATCAATTATGTACTTTGTGTTTTTGATTGTTTTTAAGCATAATTATTTTGAGATCCATCCATATTGGAGTGGGTATCAGTTGTGTTTCTTTTTATTGCTGAATAGTTTTCCATTGATCAAATATACTATAATTTATTTATTCACATGTATATGCACATTTGGATTGCCTCTAGTTTGGGGATATTATGAGTAATGCTTCTTTGAATATTTGTGTATAAGTCTTTCAGTGGGTTTATGCTTTTGATTCTCTTAGGTAACTACCTAGAAGTAGGATGATTGTGTTATATGGTAGATGTATGTTTAGGTTTTTATGATGATTCCAAACAAATTTCTAAAGTGTTTGTACCATTTTACAGCCCCATTAGCAACTTATGATTGATCCAGTTACTAGATGTCTTTGGTTAATCTTGGTATAGTCAGGATTTTTTATTTATTTTTGTACATGTTGTGAGGTAAGGGTGCAACTTCTTTCTTTTGCATATGGCTATCCAATTGTTCCAGTATCATTTGTTGAAAAGCCTTTTCTTTCTCCATGGGATAGTTTTGGCACCCTTGTCAGAAATCATTGGCCGTAGATACAGTGTTATATGAGGACTTTCAATTCTATTCTATTAATCTATATGGCTATGTTTATGCCATTACTATAGTCTCTTGATCACTATTGCTTTGTTTTGAATTTGGGAATTTTGTTTTCAGCTTCCTTTTTCCCCAGAGCAAAGTCTCTGAGCTATGGCTGGTAACATGAGAACACTGGGTTATTGTTATTTAATTTACTTGCATTATGATCAAATAACATGCTTTGTATTATTTTGAATCTTTTAAAATGTAGTGACAGTTGTTTTAGGCTCAGAATACGATATCTCTGCAAATTTTTCATGTGTACATGTAAAGAATGTCTGTTTTGATCTTATTGCGTGGAGTGTTTATAAATGCAAATTAGATCAACTTGATCAATTAATAGTCTTGTTCAATTTTTCAGTGTTACTAATTTTAATTGTCTTTATCAATTTTTTTAAGATTTTAATTATTTATTTGACAGAGAGATCACAAGTAGGCAGAGATGCAGGCAGAGAGAGAGGGGGAAACAGGCTCCCTGCCGAGCAGAGAGCCCAATGTGGAGCTCCATCCCAGGACCCTGAGATCATGACCTAAGCCGAAGGCAGAGGCTTAACCCACTGAGCCACACAGGTGCCCCTGTCCCTGTCAATTATTAAGAAAGAGTTATTGGAATATCATATTTTATTATGAAGTGTCCATTTCTTATTGCTGTTCTATACATTTTTGCTTCATGTATCTGAAGCTTCATTATTAGTTGCATAAATACTTAGCATTGTTATGTTCTCTATATAAATTGACTGATTAAGTGACCCTCTTTATTCCAGATAACATGTTTGCATTGCTATGTATTTAGACTGATATTAATCTAGCCGCCCAACTTTGTCTTCACTGGTTTTACCATAGTATATAGTTCTCCACCATTTTAACGTAGGACATTATATTTATCCTGAGTTCCTTGTATGCAGTACATTGTTGAGTCTTGCTTTCTTATAAAATATTACAATCTATGCTTTTAATTGGAGTGTTCAGACAATTTACAATAACTGTGTATGGAGAAGGTGGCTTTAAATCTAGCATTTTGTGGTTTTTTTTGACTCATCTATTTGTTTTCCTTTTAAACTTTTTCTACCTTCTTTTTGACAAAGTAAAATGTATTTTTATAGTTCCATTTTATTTCCTTTGTTGGCTTACTAGCTATGACCTTTTTAAAAAATTCAGTGCTTGCTTTATGATTTATAGTATATATCTTTATAATATCACAGCCTACTGAAAGTAATAATATACTTATTGTATAAGATCCTTACAATAATTTACTTCTCTTTCACATCTTCTTCGCCTTTGGGTTGCTGTCATACATATTATTGCTAATTACCTTAAACCCTTTTCAATATTTTCAAATGTTTACATTTTTTAAAATATAATTTGTAGTTATATGTATTTACCATTTCTGGTCCTCCTTATATTTTCATATAAAACCAGATCTTTTATTGAAGCCTAGTTAACATACAGTGCTATATTAGTGTCAGGGGTACAATGTAGTGATTCAACAATTCTATACATTACTCAGCACTCACCATGATAAGTGTAGTCACCATCTGTCACCAAACAATATTATTACAGTATTATTGACTATATTCCCTGTGCTATACTTTTCATCCCTGTGGCTTACTTATTTTATAACTGGAAGTTTATACTCCTTAATTCCCTTCACCTATTTTGCTCATCTCCCGCACCCAACTCCCCTCTGGCAACCACCAATTTGTTCTATTTATGAGTCCAAAACCACATCTTCATCTATATGGTTTTCCTTCTGCCCAAGAATCTCCCTTTAACATTGCTAGCAGCGAAGTTCTGCTGGTAATGAATTCTTTCACCTTTTCTATGTTTAAGAAAGTCTTTATTTCATCTTTATTTTAGAAGATATTTTTTCTGGTATAATATTTTGGGATGATTGCAATTTTTTTCTTCCTGTATTTTAAAGATGTTGCTGTACAGTCTTCTCTTTTCCACTGTTCTAGACATGGAATCGACTGTTACTATATTATATTTTTTCCTCTGAACATAATGTGACTTTTCTTTCTGACTACTTTTTAGATTTTCTTTCTTCATGACTAGTTTAAGCAGTTTGAATCTCATATTTCTTGGTGTAATTTTCTTCATGTATTTTTCTGTTTGAGTTTTGCTGAACATCTTGGAACTTTCATTTATAGTTTTAATCAATTTTTGAACATTTTTGGCCTTCATTTCTTTATTTCTTCATTTCTTCATTTTCTTTCTCAATCTCCTCTTCAATGACTATAATCACACATATATTGTCCTAGTGTTCACTGATGCTCTGTCAATTTTTATGACTGTTTTTTTTCCTCTTTGTGTTTTCTTTTGAATAGTTTCTATTGCTGTGTCTTCAAGTTTGCTATAGTTTTCTAGTTTTGAATCAGCTGTTGGCCATATCCAGTGTATTTTTTATCTGAAATATTGTATTTTTATTTTCTAGAAGTTTTATTTTGGCCTTTTTTTTATATCTTCCATGACTCTACTTAATATCGACCTTTTTGGGCACATGGAAGATAATTATAACTGTTTTAATGTCATTGCCTACTAATTTTATCATCGGTTTTGTTTCTGGGTGTATTGATCAATTTTTCTCCTCATTCTGGGTCCCATTTTCCTGCTTCTTTGCATGCTCGGTAATTTTTTTTTTAAGATTTTATTTATTGATTTGACAGAGAGAGATCACAAGTAGGCAGAGAGGCAAGCAGAGAGAGAGAGAGGAGGAAGCAGGCTCCCTGCTGAGCAGAGAGCCCGATTTGGGACTTGATCCCAGGACCCTGAGATTATGACCTGAGCTGAAGGCAGAGGCTTAACCCACTGAGCCACCCAGGCGCCCCACACGCTCAGTAATTTTTGAATGAATGCTGCATGTTGTGGATTTTATCTTGCTGATTATTTTTGTATTCCTGTGAATATTGTTGAGCTTTTTTGTGCAACACAGTTCATTTATTCAGGAATAATTTGGTCTTTTTGAGGTTTACTTTTAAGTTTTGTTAGATAATATCAGTGCAACCTTTATTCTAGGTCTAGGTTGTCTTTATTGAGGCAATAGCCTTCTGAATATCTTATCCAAATTGCTGTGAAGGATGAGGCTTTTTTTCCTCATTGTGGCTGGTGGAAACACAAACTATTTCCTGCACCAGGAATTGCTGCCTCTAATTATTTCAGAGGTGTGTGTGTGTGTGTGTGTGTGTGTGTTTTCTGGCTTTGGGTATTTTTTGCCGGACACATGTTCTGTTTAGTACTTGTCTAAAGAATTGAGAAGACCCCTTTGGAGTTCTTGAGCCCTTTTTCCATCTGAATTTCTCCTCTACATTAGCCTGAAATCTCTTTCCATCAAGTAAACTAGAATAGTCTTAGGACTCACTTTTTTGTCTCACATTTCCCTGGAAACACTGTCCTGTGCTACCAGATACATAAAGCCTAAAAACTATTATTTTGCATATTTTTTCTGATTTTTAAATTCTTTTGGTCAGGGAGATAAATCTTGTTCCTGAAAGTCTTAGGCAGAAGCAGAAATTTGATCTTATGAATTCTAAATTCAGTTATTGTATTTCTTAAGTCTAAAATTATTATTTGATTTTTAGTTACCAGTTCTCTGATAGTTTACATTTTGAATTCATTTTTTGAACATTTCATGAGTCATTCTAAAGTCTCTGTCACCTTTTTAACAACTTTTATGCTTTTTATATTATGAAGAATTTTAAACATATACAAAGCAGATTGGATACTCTTCACCAATCCCCAGCAATCATTATAATGTAGTCTATTGGCTCATCTCCTTCCTTCATACTGTTTTGAAGCAAGTTCCAGATGCTGTCGCATTTTTAATAAATATTTCAAAATGTATCTCTTAAATATAAGGATACTTTAAGAAAGAGTAATCACAGTATGAGTATGATACCTAAATATTAATTAAAATTACTGTATATCATAAAATATCCAGGCAGAGTTTAAAATTTCATTTGTCATAAATATCATACTTTTTTTTTAACCATTTTTTCATTTATTTATTTTAGCATGGGGGGAGGGGCAGAGACTCTTAAGCAGACTCCACACCCAGCACAGGACCCAATGGTGCCCTGTATCTCACAACCCTGAGATATGACTTGAGCTGAAATTGAGTAGCTTAACCGACTAAGCCACCCAAAGCACACCCATTTTTTTCAACATTTAAAAAATAAAGTTAACATAATGTCTACACATTGCCACCTACAGATATGTATTTTAAATTATTTTTATCTGAAGGTTCACTCTCCAATTTTTTTATGCAACTTATTTATAACAAGGAAAAAGAAACTTAGTCATTTTTTCTAGATATTTTTCCAAACTAGCTTTTACAGACTGCTTCTGTGTAGTATAGATCAATATGTTTCCCTGTCTTTTATATTTTATGTGAACCAGAGCTGGTAAGCTATAGTCTTTGGACCAAATTTGACCAACCATGGGCTTTTGTATTATGTGCAAGCTAAGAATGTTCTTTTCATTTTTAATGGTTGAAAATTTAAAAAAAAAGAACATACAGGAGAAACCATATCTACTCCACAAAATTTACAATATTTACTCTCTGGCCCTTTACAAAAAATTTTTGCAGTTCCCTGCTCTTAATTAAAAGCTGGATCCAGAGATTTAGAGCTGATCTATGTTAATCTTTTTTTTTTTTCTTTTTGTAAGATTATTTCATAGATTGCCTTGGCTTCTTCTATCACATGGCATACAATATCTGGTTGACATTTAACTGAGTAGGTTTGATTGAATGTCCAACATTGTAAATAGAAAGATAGAGATTTAAAATCTGAATATTATCATTCTCTAGAAAAAGATTTAGTGCTCATTTTACAAATTATTCAGATTATGGGCAGATTACGTTAATCTAATCAAGGAATACACTGGTTTAAAGCTATGTTTTAGTCTTTATAAGGACTAATCTATTTTTATTTCACCAGTACTTCTAAGGTATATTCTTTTCAGGTCTGAAATAAAAGCTGGAAGTGTTTATTAGGTCTCATCTTCCTTTGGGGACCTTGAGTTCCAATAAATTTCCTCAGCCATGTGTGATTGCTCAAATTTCTGCATGTAGGTCTCCTGGGGAAAAGTTGTACCAAATGTAAGGCCTTCCTTTGTTATCTTTTCTCCGGGATATTGCCCCCCCTCCAAGTGCTTTCTATATCTAAAGCTTTCCAATACCTTGAAGTAGGGTTGTCTAGGTTTTCCTCATGTTCTTATCAGTAGGGTTGTTACACAACAAACTACTGCATTATTGCCATCAATGGTAACTACATATTTTATTTGAGATGCTTATACAACATCTAAAAAGGAAATGTCTGGAAGGCAATTGGATATAAGGATGGGGAACAATTCCTCTGCCTGTCTCCTAAATATTGGTGTCTTCCAAAATCTCTTCTCATCTCCATGTCCTCGAGCGACCTATAAATCCCTATGTCTTTATTTACTATTTATATGCCTGTGCCTCTTCTTTCTAATGTATGTCGTCCAGGGATTTCTCCTAAAATCTACCTTTAATTTCTAACTCTCTATAAGTTACCCACTTTGATGTTCTGCACACACTTCAAAATCAGATTTCTTGATTGCTCAATCCACCAATTAACTTATTCTTTGTCCAGAGTTCAAGTTCTTCTTTCTTAAAACTGTCATCTAATTCTTCATTAAGTTCTGACTATTTGCCTCCTAAATACCTCTCAGTTTGATTCATTTCCCCCATCTTCATTGTTACCATATTGATCTTTTTAATGTCAGGGACCATAAATCATTATTCACCATTTTACCTCTAGCACCTAGTAGAATGTCAAATACTCAAAAATGGTTAATGACACAGTGTGCCTTTTACTGAAATGTGAGGACAAATTATATACAAATATATGAATTCAATTTAGCATCTTAAGATTGGAAAACATGAGCCTTTGGAATTTGAGTTCTATTTTCTCACACATGGAGAGGATAGGAGCATAGGTTCTAGACTCAGACTATGTAGATTCAAATTCTGTATTTCTCATTTACTGTATGAAGTTGAGTATGAAGTTGCTTATTGTCTCAGTTTCTTCATCTGAAAAATGACCTAATCTTGATATATTCTTTCTAAGGTTGTAAAGATGAAATTAAATAAAGGATGTAGAGAGTTTAAAGCATTGTCTGGGACATACAGCATATTCATTAAAGGTTAGCTAGTAGTAGTAGTAGTAATAGTATTATGTATCTTATTTCATTTTATTCATTATAAAAATTTGATGAGCACACCTATGCATCCATCCATGTACTGACCACGGTCATTTAAATAGTCAAGATTTTATAAGTGCTACCAAGAATGAGAAAATGTATTCATACATTTTGATGTTGATGATATTTAAAAATAATCATATTTTGGTATAACTTATTTAGAAGCTTTAAAAAATCAAATTCATAGAACAGGTTATTAATCTCTAAAAATATAACACTTAAACTAATGTGTTATTACAAATTCATGGATTTGGAGAAACATAAATTTATTTATGGTAAAGTTCTTCATTCTAGATAGCTTTGTACTTGACAGTTACTTTTTAAAAAACTATATTTTCTCTTTAATATTCCATCAATGTTATGCCTCTTATATGTATTAGATTTTCTGACATTTTGGAAAAATTTCCTGTTCTTTACATGAGCATCATATCAACCAGAAATATATATGACCCTAAGAAGAAACTAGAAAATTAATGCTTTGAGCTCAGGCTTTTTATAACCTCATTTTAGTTTTTATTAGTGATCATAAGAAAAATTTTTAAAAAGTATATTAAAATTGTAATCTTAAGATTCACACAATTATCCAGCTGTTGCCAATATCTCTGCCATCTGAACAGTACAGCTGTCTGTATTTTACAGACTACTTATAAATGACCAGGTCTTCAACAAATGGTTCTTAGTTATTCCCATGTTTATACTCACTTTGTCATGAAGTATTCAAATGAACACCATATATCTTGTATGAACCACTTTTCTAAGGTAAAATTATATATAGCCACTATATTTATTGCTTGTGGGCACTAATTTTTTTTGAGAAATAAGATAGCACTGCAACCTAAGCTTTTAAAAACTGCGCATATCAGTCAACAGTAGGGGAAAAAACAATCTAGACATTCACTGAAGCCTGACCTAGAAATAAATGAGAGAGCTACACTGGAATATCAATGTCTAGCTTAACATTGCAACCCTTCAGTAATACATGGGAGGAGGCCTGTAAAATCTAAGCTGTTGGGGTGGCAACCCACTCTTCTGATGGTTAGATGGTTTATTAATATTGTTATTCTGTTGCTAATTATTGTTTAAATTAATGTTATTTAAATTACTTCTGTTGCTAATCCCTCCCCTTGGTTTGGTGTGAGCGTGGAAGTGATGGAAGTAACAGAAGTAACACAAGGTGGAAACCACTGAATGAGGGGGTATCTGGGATGTAAGTGAATTTGGTAACCTGAGGTGGAAGAGGTTTGAACATTAATGTGCTCTGGGTATATTGAGCACCTGAAAAATAATGACATTCTTTATATAAGAAATAGGCTAGGAAGTGGTTTGACTAAGGATGGACTTTATAAAAAAGAAAACACAGAACTCATCTGCTGTTCACATTGTGGAATGACTGTGATGGGGAGATTCTTAAAGGTGTGGATCTTGTCTATCTTGCTTAATTGTTTATCCTTACCGCTTAGCACACAGCAGTGCTAAAACTTTTTGTTGCATAAGATATAAGACCATCCCAGATGTAGACCCAGATGTAGAGAGGTTTTATGCTGATATGGCTGCCTAAATGCTGAGAGTCCCGGGAATTAGAGATTTCAAAGAGGGTGAGGAGAGGGAAATTTGGAATATTAGACAAATATAGGGAAAATAGATCTGTATGCACTGGGGAGGATACCCAGTCAGCAAAACTGAAGACAGCATTGAGTACTTGGACAAAAGACAGAGAGTTCAGGAAATAAGAAGCATCAAAAAGATTAAAAGTTCTTCAACTCAATTGAAAGTTTATCCAGACCCTGATGACAATGAATTGTCACCCTAATGTTGAAAATCAGCAACATATATTTAGTCTACCTGTTAAACACCTTTCCAATCTAATCCCTCTCAGTCATCCATACCACTGCAAATCTGGTAGAGTATCTCATGATCTCTCACTAGGATATTTGCAAAAGTCCTCCATTAATGTAGGTTCCACAAAAGCAAGGGTTTTATAAGTATTACTCACTGCTGAATCCTTAGAACTAAGAACAGTGCCAAACATATATCCCACTTCAATTACTATCTCATCCATTTATTCAAAAAGTATTTGTTGAGCACCTACCATGTGCAAGGCTCTGAGGTAAGGGTATAGAGGAACAATAAGAACAAGTTAGACAGTATCCACATCTACATGAAGCTTATATTTTAGCAAGGTTATAAATAGTAATATACATGAATGTGTAGCGTATTTTCAAGTAGCAGATAGATTCTATGAATAAAAAAAAGGAGAGCAGAGTATGAAGGCAGAATGTTATAGGGGTTGAGGATTGCATTAGACAGTGTTTTCTGAGGCCAGGATGGGGAGATAATCTCCTCAGATATCTGAACAAAACAGAGAAGAAAGTCACATGAAGATCTGGAGAGAGATCAGTTCAGGGAAAAGGAGCAGCTAGTGTAAATGCCTTGGAGTGGAAACAAACTTGTTTTGTCTAGAGCAGAGTGAAAAAGGCAGAGTGTTAAGACTTGTAGTTCAAAGTAGCTTTGTTGAAGATATGCGTGAATGGCAGGCACATCAGCAGCTTATTTAACTCAGTTAGCCCTCTCTGTCAAGGCCACAATGGCTGCCAGATGTGAACATAGGAAAAGATGCTGGGATTCATTAAAGGAAAATGTTTCCCACAAATTTAAATGGACTAGCAAAAAAAAAGGGGGGGGGGGGGGGGGAGCAGCGTCTGTTCCTGCTAAGCAGTCCCAAATAAGTCAGTCTGTATCTCCTCCAGACCTCTCTCTACTGACTTCAGGATAAAAAAAAAAAAAAAATGTCAAGGGCAGATTGAAAGGGCCTCCTGAAGAACTGTACAGTTCAGCTGGAGCACTAGAGAAGAGGCTGCAGAACTCTGAAAGAAATTAAAGTAAAATCTTGGAGCTAAGAAAGTCACGAACAATTGTCCTTGTTCGTTACATATCTCCCTTTAGTTAACAAAAACTCCAAAGAGCACGGATAAGCCCTACGCGAGAAGAGTGGCAATTTGGAGATAATGGAAGTCATAGAGAATTCTGCTTGTCCTATAAAGTAATACTGAGCTCCACATCAAGGTACATGGTGAAGTTCATGAGACTCCAAGGTTAAAGTAGATATTGTAAACTAGCTAGAAGTTTAACTTTTATTCTCTATAAACTGGTAAGCTTATAGTAAAGAGTATAACCCGTGACATGTGATTATATTCCAAATCTTGTGAACCAAAGCAAGAACTGTATATTCAATCAGGAATTAATCAGTGTTCCACATTCTGTAATCATTCAAGCAAAACTCTTATTTTCAGGGGCAATTAAGCATATATATTTGAGGGAAGAATATAGCTTTGCACTGTAGAATCAGGCTCAATACATGACAAAACAATATTGCACTTAAGCACCCAGATTAGAACTTACTTATTAAAAAAAATAATGAAGTGCTTACATTTTGAAAGCTTCACACCCCCACCACTCCAAACCCAACAACTAAAACATTAGCAAATTCAGAAAATGTATATTGAGATAAAGCTCGTCTTGCTAATTCTAAACCTTTATCCTACTGATTAAAACAACATTAAAAAGACCTATTTTGAAGGAAATTTTTGAGTCAGCTTTATGGTCTTTTAAATTCAAGAAGGGCACCTTTTATTGAATTCATTTTGTGGAGGAATTCAGTAGGCATAGAGAAAAAGCCATCCTTTTGTTTTTTTAATCATGAGCAATGAAAGGTACCATAACCAACATCACTGTCATCAAGATTAACCAATTTTTTAGTACATGGAACTGCATAGCTAAGATGAGATATCCATAGGTTAAACTGAGAAGTGGGGTTGGATAATCCAGATTCTTTTACTGGCCTTTTTTGAGATCACACCTATTGTATCTTTCACTTATTTATCAAATATATAAGCCTCTGCTATATGCTAAGCATACTATTTATATAGTTTTGTTTCAGGGAGCTCGCCTTGACCTGTTTCTAGATGTTCAAGATCTGGTATGCAGTAGTTTGCTAAGTAAGTATTATCTTTTTTAAAGATTTTATTTATTTATTTGACAGGCAGAGATCACAAGTAGGCAAAGAGGCAGGCGGGGGGGGGGGGGGGCGGGCCCCCTGCTGAGCAGAGAGGCCAATGCGGGGCTCTATTCCAGGACCCTGGGATCATGACCTGAGCCGAAGGCAAAGGCTTAACCTACTGAGCCACCCAGGTGCCCCCTAAGTAAGTGTTATTGAGTGAACACGTGAAAGAAAAGATTCTTCTATTTAGGGGTTTACAGTCTAAGATATCTCTCATCATTTAAGGTATGGAATAGGACACAGATATTAGAATAATAGTATCAACACTTCTATTTGTAAAATTCTATCATTTTGTGTCAAAATATTAGTAGCTAAGCATATATTTTATCTGCTGGTCAGGGGTAAATAAATTCTAAGAATGGAACAAGAATAAGTTCGTACTAGGGACAAATTCTAAAAGTAAAGGAGGGGGCCCAAAGCTCTTTTCTAACAATTTCATTAATATATGAGTTTATCCTGAAGGAAGTAGAATCCTAAGAACTGTTGAAAAGATGAGAGTATGACATTGATGCTGATGTCTCATGCTACCACCCTCTTCTTAGAGTAGTAGTGCTGGGGCATTAAAATTATCTATAATTTTAGGCATGTGAGTTGAACATTTAAGAAATATTTTATTTCGGGGCGCCTGGGTGGCTCAGTGGATTAAGCCTCTGCCTTCGGCTCAGGTCGTGATCTCAGGGTCCTGGGATCGAGCCCTACATCAGGCTCCCTGCTCATCAGGGAGCCTGCTTCCCCCTCTCTTCTCTGCCTGCTTGTGAGCTCTCTTTCTCTCTCTCTCTCTGTCAAATAAATAAAAATCTAAAAAAAAAAAAAAAAGAAATATTTTATTTCTTGGTACTTTGCCTCAAATGAGATACCCTGACAACAGATGGCAGATGGCAATATAGGGAGGCAGTAATCCTTTCTATAATCATAAATAACTGAGAAAATACAATCAGCTTAGCTTTACTTAATCCTTACTATTTAAAACAAAAAGCTGAGGGCGCCTGGGTGACTCAGTCGGTTAAAGCCTCTGCCTTCAGCTCAGGTCATGATCCCAGGGTCCTGGGATGGAGCCCCATATAGGGCTCCCTGCTCAGCAGGAATCCTGCTTCTCCCTCTCCCCTTCCCCCTGGATGTGTTCCCTCTCTCTCTGTCTCTGTCTCTCTGTGTCAAATAAATAAAATCTTAAAAAATAAATAAATAGGGGTGCCTGGGTGGCTCAGTGGGCTAAAGCCTCTGCCTTCGGCTCAGGTCATGATACCGGGGTCCTGGGATCGAGCCCCGCATTGGGCTCTCTGCTCAGCAAGGAGTCTGCTTCCCCCTCTCTCTCTGCCTGTCTCTCTGCCTTCTTGTGATCTCTGTCAAATAAATAAATTAAATCTTTAAAAAACAAAACAAAACAAAAATATGATGCCACTAACTAGCTGTGTGACTGAGATCATTTAACTTGGGTCTTTAGTTTTCTCATTGTTAACATGAGGCTTTCTTACAAGCTGATGCCTGAGGTTCTTCCTTGATCTCAAATTTTACAGTTCTAACATTTGACAAACTCAACTCTCACCTCTGTACATTAAAAGTAGACACTGTGTGGTTTCCCATTTATTTTGAGTTGCCTCCCTATGAACATCACCCTTATCCTAAAATTCCTTTTTGTTGTTGAAATAATAATTACTTTTAATACAGAGATAAGATTTCAAAAATCAAGCTTACTGGAACATTATTTAGCCACTTCTGATCTTTTCTGGAAAAGAGTGATATATAAATAATAAATAAATGACATGAAAATAACACAGCATATTTAAAAGCCCATTTAAACAAAGTTTAATGGAGTTTCCAAACACAGGAAGTAGAGACATCAAAATATCTCACCCCAGGGAGTCCACTTAGTAGGCTAGGGCAAAGGGTATTTCAGGAATAAACCATTGCAGAAAAAATCTCAGAGGTGAGAAGACTTATATATACCCAGACATATCTTCAGCTTGACCCAAATGGTAGGAATGTTTCAGGTCACAGACTCTAATCAAGAAATAATGCAACTTAGGCTACCATATCATCAAAGTATATGGCATGTGCTATAGTTAAAAGTTGGGAGGAAGACAACTAGCCAGTCTCATAGTTATAGTCATGGTGAAAGTAATAGTTACCATTTAATTCAACCATACTATGAGCCAAGCCCTGCATAAAGCATTTTACATGCCTTTACGTAGTTCTCGTATTAATCCTCTGCAGTTAGTAGTTTTTACCCTTCTTTTACAAACTGAAGAAACTGAGGCTTAGAAAGTTAATTAAATGTTCCGGCATCCCACAGCCTGTATGTATCAGAGTCTCTAAAAGATCTGCCTCACTCTGGACTTTATGTTCTTTTTTTTTTTTTTTTTTCTGAAAGAGAGGAATAGAGAGAGGAAGACAGAATCTCAGGCAAGCTCCACACTCAGCACAGAACCTTACATAGGACTTGATCCTTTGACCTTGATACCATAACCTGAGCTGAAATCAAGAGTTGGTGGCCCAGATGACTGAGCCACCCAGCCACCCATCCCATGCTCCCCTACTTTCTTAAATACAATGTGCAGTCTGTATTTCAATATAGCCCTAATGATTCCAGGATTAGCCTTCCAGCTTTGCGTGCTTAAGAATTATGTTGCTGGGGCGCCTGGGTGGCTCAGTGGGTTAAAGCCTCTGCTTTCAGCTCGGGTCATGATCCCAGGGTCCTGGGATCGAGCCCCGCATCGGGCTCTCTGCTCGGCGGGGAGCCTGCTTCCTCCTCTCTCTCTGCCTGCCTCTCTGCCTACTTGTGATCTCTGTCTGTCAAATAAATAAAAAATCTTTAAAAAAAAAAGAATTATGTTGCTAACATATGATTGCTAACTTTTCTTTGGCACCCTTTTGCTTGAACTCCATGTTCATACCTCCTTCTATTTTGCCAACATGACTTGTGACATGTTACAATTAATTAAATAAAGTCATCTTAACAATTGCTCCATTTTTATTTCCTTAATGGAGTCTCGAGTGACACATTCTGCTCCCTGTATGAGATTCGGGTCAGAAAGCTGCCTAGGTTGTCAGAAACATGTTTCTTAGTTGGCATCCATTTTCTAATCTGATCAGTGCCCATTTCAAACAATTACAGGGTTCCCATTTTTACAGTAAATAACAGCACTCATGATATCAAAATCAATTGTAGCCATTTAGCTGTAAAATTAAGCTTGGTTACAAAATATTAGCAATGAAAATAGATGTTTAGAAGGAAAAAAAAGTGGGGGGAGCCTGGGTGGCTCAGTGGGTTAAAGCCTCTGCCTTTAGCTCAGGTCGTGATCTCAGGGTCCTGGAATCAAGCCCCCATTGGGCTTTCTGCTCAGCAGGGAGCCTGCTTCCTTCTCTCTCTGCCTGCCTCTCTGCCTACTTGTGATTTCTGTCTGTCAAATAAATAAATAAAATCTTCAAGAAAAAAAAAAGGGAAGAAAAAATAATCCAGGGGTGCCTGAGTGGCTCAGTAGGTTAAATGTCCAACTCTTGGTTGCATCTCAGGTCCTGATCTCAGGGTTCTGGGATCGAGTCCCGAGTCGGGCTCTATGCTAGACATGGAGTCTACCTGGGATTCTTTTCCTCTTTCTCTCCCTCTACCCCTCCCCCTGCTCATGTACACTCTCTCTCTTAAATAAATAAAATCTTTTTAAAATTTAAATTCAATTAACAAATAAAATTTAAAAAAAAAAACAAGAAAAATCCAAATTTCTTACAACTGTATTTGGACATCCATGTGTTCTTTTATGGTTAGAATTTTCTTGTGGGGCCATCTTTATAAGAGTGACTGTTTTCTCCACTTTCAGTTTCACTTTTAACTATTGGCTATACAGAGAGGTATAGAGCTACCCTTCTATACTTATAACCTATGCTATGTACTTAAGAATATACAGTATGAACTCAGGTACTGTATTAGGCAATAGAGATGCAGAAGTGAATTCGAAATTCTTCCTACCTTCAAAGGAGCTTACTGTCTACTCTAGTATTACCTAAAATGTGTTTTCTGAAATTTTAATATCCTTTGAGACATTAAATCTTTGAAATCACAGATTTCCTCAATGCAAATAATATCTTTTAAATTACTGGATTTACTGGATGGGGAGAACCACTTAAAACATTTTTTAATCCAGAAAAATTCAAATTTACTTGACCACAGATCCTTTCCTTCTGTTATTTCTCTCCTATACATACACATAAATATTAACATTTAGTAGAATGTGTATTCCTATAAAACAAAGGTTAGAAATGCTCATCTAGGTGTGCCTGGATGGCTCAGTAGGTTAAGCTTCAGCCTTAGGCTTGGGTCATGGTCTCAGGGTCCTAGGATTGAGCCCCACATTGGTCTCTCTGCTCAGTGGGGAGCCTGCTTCCCCCTTTCTCTCTGCCTGCCTCTCTGCCTACTTGTGATCACTCTTTCTGTCAAATAAATAAATAAAATCTTAAAAAAAAGAAATGCTTATCTAGTCCAAAGCAAAAAACAAAACAAAACAACAACCCCAAAAAACAAAACGAATAGATGTGATTTCATCTTCACCTGACATCATACCTAGGAAAATGCTTAGGTTACACCTATAATCTTCTCACAGGACTGCTGGGAAAATGCAGGGAATTTTCTGTTGTTTATAAGACAATATCGTTATAATTTTGTTTTTCAAAATTTTAAAGGAGTATTTGCAATTTAAATTAAGCTTAGTCTGGTGGTGGGCACTAAGGAGGGAACATATTGCATGGAGCACTGAGTGTGCTGCATAAGCAATGAATCTTGGAACACTAAAAAAAATAAAATTTAAAAAATAATAAATTACAATCATTGTTAAAATGTCTATACTGCCTTGAACAATCTATACTTTTAGTGCCATTCCGATCTAAATTCCACCGGTATTTTTCAAAGAGCTGGAGCAAATAATCCTAAAATTTGCATGGAATCAGAAGAGACCCCGAATTGCTAAGGAAATGTTGAAAAACAAAAATAAAACTGGCGGCATCACGTTACCTGATTTCAAGCTTTACTACAAAGCTGTGATCACCAAGACAGCATGGTACTGGCATAAAAACAGACACATAGACCAGTGGAACAGATTAGAGAGTCCAGATATGGACCCTCAACTCTATGGTCAAATAATCTTTGACAAAGCAGGAAAAAATATACGGTGGAAAAAAGACAGTCTCTTTCATAAATGGTGCTGGAAAAATTGGACAGCTATATGTAGAAGAATGAAACTCAACCATTCTCTTACACCGTACACAAAGATAAACTGAAAATGGATAAAAAACCTCAACGTGAGACAGGAATCCATCAGAATCCTAGAGGAGAACATAGGCAGTAACCTCTTCAATATCAGCCACAGCAACTTCTTTCAAGATATGTCTCCAAAGGCAAAGGAAACAAAAGCGAAAATGAACTTTTGGGACTTCATCAAGATCAAAAGCTTCTGCACAGCGAAGGAAACAGTCAAGAAAACAAAGAGGCAACCCACAGAATGGGAGAAGATATTTGCAAATACAGTACAGACAAAAGGTTGATATCCAGGATCTATAAAGAAGATCCTCAACTCGCACAAACTCAACACACACAAAACAGATAATCATATCAAAAAATGGGCAGAAGATATGAACAGACACTTCTCCAAAGAAGACATACA